>NW_006779163.1:4134566-4141054 GCF_000442215.2 Lipotes vexillifer | reverse complement strand
AAAAAAAAAAAAAAAAAAAAATCTCCCGTGACATTTTTCTATACTCCTTTTGTAAGCTCACGTTAATGACAGCAAAATGTTCCATTTAGTTGATGTGCCACATTTACCTAACTATTTTCCCATGATTAGATACTTTTTTCTTCCAGTTCTTTCGACCCTTTTCAACAACGCTTTGATGACAATCCTTGTATGCGCTTGGAAATGTGGATAAAGGCTTATTTCCTTAGGATTGATCCCAATAAGTGAAATGAAAGGGTCTGGAGGCTCTTGGTACTATTCCAAATTGCACAGAAAGGGCTGCTTTGATCGTCGTTCTTGTTGCTGGTTTATTTGTTTGCATGAAAAAAGTTCATACCGTCAGGGTTCTGAGCAATTTAGACTTTCAAGAGTATTGGGTGAGCGTGAACATTTGATCATACCCCTATCAACTGTGGGGTCTCTCAAGGAAAAAAAAAAATTTTTCTTTTGACGAAAAAGAGTCTAAGTGAGAATTCATGGTTCTCACTTTGAATTCTGTTTCCCCGGGGATGGCTTTTCCAGCATCAAGCAAGAAGGCGCCTCTTTCTCAGGACCCAATTTCCCATCTCAAGGAAAAGCCAAGCATAGCCTGCTAAGTGCAGAGGGTGCTGAGAAGTATAGATTCCCACGCAGAACACGGGCGATTTCATGCACAAAATGGATATTTTGCTCCGTTTTGCTGAGCTGAAATCAAGGTGCGCGCTGGAGGCCTGACAGGTCCTTAGCTGTAGCAGCACAAACGTGCTGTTACAAGACTTGAAAACTGTTTGGAAAGATCTGCTTAGTTTTCCAAAAAGAACTGTCAGTTCCCAGCTAGCGTGAGGCTGGCTGCTGAGGTGGGGAAGGAACCAAAAAGATAAATAAGAATACGAATCCAGGGGCTTCCCTGGTGGCGCAGTAGTTGAGAGTCCGCCTGCCAATGCAGGGGCCACGGGTTCATGTCCCGGTCTGGGGAGATCCCACATGCCGCGGAGCGGCTAGGCCCGTGAGCCATGGCCACTGAGCCTGCACGTCCGGAGCCTGTGCTCCGCAACACGAGAGGCCACAACAGTGAGAGGCCTGAGTACCGCAAACCAACTAAAAGAATACGAATCCAAATACATACATACATACATATATACACACACACACACACACACACACGCCACACACACACACACACACACACACACACACACATATATATCAGTATTTTTTTAAGTAGTAAGCAATTATTTTTTTAGTTGAAGTCTATTTGACAAATAATATTATGTTCGTTTCCATACAGTCTTCATGTTAATGCCAGGAGGATTCAACAGCACAGGGCCGGGTTCATACAGATGCCAAAACACCCCCAAGAGTCACAAGCAATCTGACAAGTTGAGGCTTGAAACCAGAAATAGCAGAATTGATTTAAGACATTCACTCTCACATCCAGTTCACCCTAAGAAGAGATTTGGAGTCTAATGATCCAGGCGGGGGCACTGAAATAAATGTTCTGGGCATTCTTCTTAAAAAAGGAAGGGAAATAGAAAAAAAATCTTTGGGATAAAGAGGCAACTGGTTTCCATGTTGGGTTTTAGGGAGGAGATAAAGATTATTTTCTGAGCATTCCTTTGGCTTTTCAGGAGGTGGCACAAGGGATATTTTTGTCCTGTAAATTTTACTCACTAAGAAAATGTGGTCCTCTGACCCAGATCACTGCCATAGACTTTTTGCTGGGAACCGCACAGCAAAAGGAGTCTGTGACTCACAGGTAAAAAACATTTGGGGGGTCATAAATCAGTTTTCACTCTGAATAAGATGGTAGTCCAAGTCAAAAGAGCTGGTTCTAGGGACAAAGCTAATGATATGGCTACTGCCTTGGTGGTCCTGCTATATCAGAGGCAGAATTCTGGGGGGGGGGGCACTTGTAGGGGGGACAGGGGAATGAATCAATCGGGGGCAGAGGGGAAAGGCAGGGGGGCGGAGTGCGGGTCCCCCCCCAGAGGAGAGCTTTAGAATCTGGTGAAACTCTGTACCCCTTTCTGCATGTGTGAAAATCATACACCTAACAAGATCGCTCAGCTGTTTTTCCTGACAGTCAAATGAAAAGTTGGCATTTTATTTCATTGGAAGCAATTTATAAAAAGCAACTGTACAAAAATATATACATAAATATACTATAAGTGCTTTCTGCAGCTGTAATAACTAAAACTGGCAGGAAACACACTATATATCTATCAATAGCGGAATAAAACAAGTGATGAAACCTCCACATAATAGGGCTGCTGTGGCTACCAACAAAAAAGTACACCCACACATCCTGACGTGAGAGAATGTCCATGATACGTTCCTGAGACAAGCAAGTGCAGAACAATATCGATAGTACACACCCCTTAAAAATCTCTCCCGCAATACAGGTGGAAACCTTTTATTTTACACATTTTTGTGCTATCTTCTTTCTTAAAAATCAAGTCCAATGAAAGAAAAATACATAAATAATTTCCTGGACTGTTTGTAAGGGTTTTTGCTTGTTTGTTTGTTCGTTTGTTCTTCCAAATCGAAAGTAGCTGTCTTGGTGAGAAATTTAAAATAGAAACCCTTTCTATTAAGCTGCGGTCCTACACTAGGGGGATGATTCCTCTTCTTTTAATATTCTTTAATAATATTAAAAAAAATTTCATTGGCGTATAGTTGATTTACAATGTTGTGTTAGTTTCTGCTGTACAGCAAAGTGAATCAATTATACGTATATCCACTCTTTTTTAGATTCTTTTTCCATATAGGTCATTACAGAGTACAGAGTAGAGTTCCCTGTGCTACACAGTAGGTCCTTATTAGTTATCTATTTTATATAGTAGTATGTATATGTCAATCCCAATTTCCCAATTTATCCCCCTTACCCCCTGGTAACCATAAATTTTTTTCTTCATCTGTGACTCTATTTCTGTTTTGTAAATAAGTTCATATGTACCATTGTTTTTAGATTCCACATATAAACGATATCATATGATATTTGTCTCTCCTGATTCCTCTGTAGAAGCAGGGTCATTGTGAGGTTTTCTGTGGTTCTACCAATACGGGGACCTCAGTTACAGTTGTGATTTTCCACTTCCTAAGTTCTCTCTTGTGCTATTTGCAGCTCTGCCTGGAAGGCAGGTGTGACTAGGCCCAGAGCTGTCTTGCCCAAGACCATATAGCTGGAAGCATCAGAACCAGTCCTCCAGTTACTATTGTCTGACCCTAAATCCCAAGACTGGCAATTGCCCAGAGCTAGTTCCTTCCATTTATATATCTAAAATGGTGGTCTTAGAACCTTGCTCTTTGATTTGTTGGGAAAATTGGTAGCTGTTTATTTTATCTCAAGACTGCCCACTAAAAACCATACTTTCTGGTTTCAAACTGCCTCATAGCTGTTTTGACTTTGGAAAATTTGCTTACCATCTCTGCACTTCAGTTTTCTCAGCTAAAAAACTGAGATAACAACTATGCTTACCTCTAAGGGTTATTGTGGAACTAAATGAACTAACATTTGTAGAGTAGTAAAGGCAGTTTCTGGTATATAGCAAGAAAATAATGAGTGCTAGCTGTAACTATTAATATTAAACTCATTTTGCAGAATTTGGCATATCAGATGCCTCAGTTTCCTCATCTATAAAATGTAGCAAGTAACATCAATTTCTCAGGGTTTTTATGACAATTAAATGAGATAATGTATGTAAAGTACCTGGCATCAGATAGGAGCTTAAAAGATGTTAGCCCTTCTTCCTTTTCTGACCTTCTGCTTCTTAGATGACCCTCATCCATGGGTAGTAATGATGTTTCTGTGAAATGCTGGTTGCTATTTATGAGGACAAGATGCTCATATTGGCTAAGGGTGACCTGGAGAATTATTTATGAGTCAGACAAACAGCGCAGCAAAGGAAAAGGCCCCTACAGCCAAATATTCCTGTGCCCCGAAGCATAAAGAGTAAAGTGGAGTAAGGCATTCAGAGAGCATTCTGGAAGCCCCTGGGAAACCATGAGGGCAGAATGATGGTGGAAGAAACTTTGCTGACCCCACGTCTAACTGCACCATAAGTCCAGGCATGTTTATTGCAGGAAACAATGAACAAGGGTTCTTCACCTCTAGGAATGGCCTTGCTGGGTAAGAAATGCATTAGGGGAATCAAAAGTCCCTTAACCAGAAGTGTATACAAATTAGAGCTTTTGGCATGGACCTCTCTGTATACTCTGTGTTAGAGAAGGAAATACGTAATACAATATGTGTCGAAGAGTAAAAATTCATCCAATTCCTAAGTGAAAATAGAGTCTGGGGCAATTGCTTCCCAGTTAAGCCATATTTGCATTCACTGAAGTAAGTGATAACTGTGATATGATGATATTTCTAGAATTCTTGATTTCATTGTTCTCTGATGTTTGGCTTTTTTTTCCCCCTTCCATCCTTCTGGAATCTTTTGACCTGGCATATAAAACTATATTTCAGGACAACACACTTATCCATGATAAACTGTATTTTTTCTTATTAGAAAGATAATTTAGCATAATGATTAAGAGTGTAGGGCTGTTTCCAATTTTTTGTCATTAGTGGAAACACTCCCATTTACCACTGCAACAAAAAGAATAAAATACCTAGGAACAAACCTACCTAAGGAGACAAAAGACCTGTATGCAGAAAACTGTAAGACACTGATGAAAGAAATTAAAGATGATACAAACAGTTGGAGAGATACACCATGTTCTTGGACTGGAAGAATCAACACTGTGAAAATGACTATACTACCCAAAGCAATCGACAGATTCAATGCAATCCCTATCAAACTACCAATGGCATTTTTTACAGAACTGCAACAAAATATTTCACAATTTGTATGGAAACACAAAAGACCCCAAATAGCCAAAGCAATCTTGAGAAAGAAAAACAGAGCTGGAGGAATCAGGCTTCCTGACTTCAGACTATACTACAAAGCTACAGTAATCAAGACAGTATGGTACTGGCACAAAAACAGAAATATAAATCAATGGAACAGGATAGAAAGCCCAGAGATAAACCCATGCACATATGGTCACCTTATCTTTGATAAAGGAGGCAAGAATGTACAATGGAGAAAAGACAGCCTCTTCAATAAGTGGTGCTGGAAAACTGCACAGCTACATGTAAAAGAGAAATTAGAACACTCCCTAACACCATACACAAAAATAAACTCAAAATGGATTAAAGACCTAAATGTAAGGCCAGACACTATCAAACTCTTAAAGGAAAACATAGGCAGAACACTCTATGACATAAATCACAGCAAGATCCTTTTGACCCACCTCCTAGAGAAATGGAAATAAAAATAAAATAAACACATGGGACCTAATGAAACTTAAAAGCTTTTGCACAGCAAAGGAAACCATAAACAAGATGAAAAGACAACCCTCAGAATGGGAGAAAATATTTGCAGACGAAGCAACTGACAAAGGATTAATCTCCAAAATATACAAGCAGCTCATGCAGCTCAATATCAAAAAAACAAACAACCCAATCCAAGAATGGGCAGAAGACCTAAATAGACATGTCTCCGAAGAACATATACAGATTGCCAACAAACACATGAAAGGATGCTCAATATCACTAATCATTAGAGAAATGCAAATCAAAACTACGATGAGGTATCACCTCATACCGGTCAGAATGGACATCATCAAAAAATCTACAAACAATAAATGCTGGAGAGGGTATGGAGAAAAGGGAACCCTCTTGCACTGTTGGTGGGAATGTCAATTGATAGTGCCACTATGGTGAACAGGATGGAGGTTCCTTAAAAAACGTAAAACAGAACTACCATATGACCCAGCAATCCCACTACTAGGCATATACCCTGAGAAAACCATAATTCAAAAAGAGTCATGTACCACAATGTTCATTGCAGCACTATTTACAATAGCCAGGACATGGAAGCAACCTAAGTGTCCACTGACAGATGAATGGATAAAGAAGATGTGGCACATATATACATTGGAATATTACTCAGCCATAAAAAGAAATGAAATTGAGTTATTTGTAGTGAGGTGGATGGACCTAGAGTCTGTCATACAGAGTGAAGTAAGTCAGAAAGAGGAAAAAAAAAAATACCGTATGCTAACACATGTATATGGAATCCAAAAAAAAAAGGTTCTGAAGAACCTCGGGGCAGGACAGGAATAAAGATGCAGACGTAGAGAATGGACTTGAGGACATAGGGAGGGGGAAGGGTAAGCTGGGATGAAATGAGAGAGTGGCATGGATTTATATAATCACTACCAAATGTAAAATAGATAGCTAGTGGGAAGCAGCTGCATAGCACAGGGAGATCAGCTCGGTGCTTTGTGACCACCTAGAGGGGTGGGATAGGGAGGGTGGGAGGGAGATGCAAGAGGGAGGGGATATGGGGATATATGTGTACATATAACTGATTCACTTTGTTATACAGGAGGAACTAACACAACATTGTAAAGCAATTATACTCCAATAAAGATTTTTTTTT
>NW_006779163.1:4079467-4134556 GCF_000442215.2 Lipotes vexillifer | reverse complement strand
AAAAGAGTGTATGGCTGGAGCTGCACTTACTGGGTTTGATTCCTGGCTATATTTTGTACTAGCTGTGTAACCCTGGACAGGTTACCTACCCTCTCTGTGCTTTTTGTTTTCTTCTCTGTAAGATGGAGCTAATAACAGTACTTCCCTCCTGGGTTTGTTGTGAGGATCAAATAGGATAATGTCTGAAATGTGCTTACCATAATACTTGCTACACTGCAAATGCTTAATATATGAGTATTATTTTATCACTGTGATGTTATCTTTATTATATAACCCTAACAATCCTCTTGTGGGTAAGCGGGGAGGTATCTTACCTAAAATATCAGCTCTGCAATTAATTTGGCTATTTCTTTGCTGTCTGGTCTTAGTGAGACTCTGTTACTCTTTTCATTTTTCCATCTGTAAAATGGAGATAATAGCACCTTGCAAGAGTTTCCAGAGGAATAAGTGAGGTAATGTCTGTAGAATCCCCAGTAAGTACTCAGCAAATGATCATGTCATTATTCCTTCTTTCTAAAATACTCAGCATTTTACTCATAGGTAAGAACATCCAATTTAGAAGTGCTTTTACTTTAGTTTGTTTATTTACTTTTACAACTAACAAATTCAAAAAAACTTGATTCCGTCAATACTGTAAAAAGCATATTGGGTGACTAAGATAAATTCTGAAGCAAAGTATGTTTTGACGCCTTAATTTGTAATGCATGTCTATAGGTAGTTGCAGTTTTTATTAACCTTTTAAAAATCTTGTTTACCTCATTTTACTTATAAGCTCAAATTTATCTCTAGTGTAACTACTTGAAAGTAAGAAAAGAACCACACATACACACACACACACACACACACACACAACTTTTAGTATATACCTATATTTCATTGCCAAAACTTCAGCACCTGAACCATGCTTTATATATAATTGGTGCTGAATAAACGTTTGTTGAATAAATAAAATAACCCATGAAATTCACTTGGTATTCTGTCAAACTTCTGTCCCTTATAGTTCCACTTTTCTGGCCCTTATAGTTCCATGTCATTGAGGAGTTGTGCATTTCCTGCTAATGTCTAAGGGAATGATGCAGGCACAGCAGACAAGTGTGTTTTATCTTTGCCAAAAGAGGCCTGGGGCTGACAGTCCAGAATCAGGAGTCATAGCTCTGCTGTGTGACCTTGGGCAAGTCACTTTCTATCTCTGAACTATGCTTCCTCATCTGAAAAATCAGTGGCTGGATTAAATGACCTCTCTGTACCTCCTCCTTTATTCTGCTTCTGGAGAGCAAGTAGCATGATGGGGACTCAGAGCCAGCCTTCATTTTGGGATTTGGGGTGCTGGGGAAGGGTTGGGCAGACGTCTGTGTGAATGATCAGCAGTGCAAATGAGGACAAGCTTCCTAACTTCAAGCCTCAGTTATGCTCATCTGTAGAACAGGAATAATCAAGACTGTCTTCAAAGAGCTGTTACAAGGATGAAAGGAGATATTGCACCTCAGGAACTGAGCACGGGGCCTGGTCCAAACAGAGCATTGGATCAATGGCGCCTATCACTTTGTGTCTCTGCTTCTTTCTTGGCTAGATCCCTCTGTATTGAAGCTAACAGTCACAGTTCTTTTCTTTAATCGTCTCCTGGGCTAATTAAGAGCAACCTCCAGGAGGGACAATGCTGATGAAGCCAATAATATGAATTCGGTGTTTTTGGAACGTGCAGGCAGGTCACTCACTGCTCACTGGCCCTCTTCCACATGCTGCAGAGATATGGCATTTGATACCAGCCTGGAGATCGGTTCCTTCCTCTCTCAAAGCTGGTTTTATTGATCTCCTTACTCTAATGGGGGCAGGGGAGGAAGGAGAAACAGCGAAATGTTAGCAAAGAGGAGGTTGGGTCCACTTGAGTTAGTCTTCACCCACAGAAGCAAAAGCCTAGAAAAGGTTGGGAAAGAGTCCAGGATTAACTTGAGCTCCTGGCGTTTCTTTTTCAATCAGTTCCCAGCAGGTAGCCATTTTTACTCCTCTATTTACCTTACTTGACCAGAGGTCACATCTGTCTGCAGGGCAAAGATGAGAGAAATGGCAGATAATTGGCTGATATCACTAGCAATAAATGAGTATGAGCTTCAGGCCCGGCATAATTAAAAATGTATACACTTGCATTTTATTCCCCCTTAAAAGTTTACAGTCATCCTTTGGAATCCTTCTGGAACCAGCATTCAATTTGTTTTTGAGTCATCTTTGCTGTGATAAGAAGAGGGAAGGAAATGGATGATGCAATAGAAGACACCCCCTCCTGTGCAAAATCAAACCCATACCAGGGAGGGTAGCGTGGAAGCTTCTTGGCGTCTCCTGGGCCACCAGGAGGCGGAAGATGTCACCAGTCAACTCGTATCTACCTCTGCTGTTATCAAGCTGTGAGTCAGGGTCCTGCTAACACAAACATCATAGGCCTGGTGCAGGAAGTGGGCAAAACCCACCAAACAAACCTAGGTCAACTTCAAACAGGCAGTTTTCCGTGCCTGGGCCAGCCTGCCATCGGCAATGTGGAACCAGGATTTGCTCCCATGCTGACAAAGCTCAGCTCAGCTTGGGACTTTTGGTCCATCTGCCTGCAAATGCCACCACGGTGTGCTCTTTGGGGGTCTGGACTGTGCCACACTAGGAGATATGCTGTGTGTGGCTGCCTCTTCCCCAATCCAAAGGACTGTCGTAATTCCAGCAACGGGAAGTCTTCTATTTCCAGGGGCAGGCAGGGGTGGGGGAAGGAAGGAGAATGAAGCAGGCACCAGGCACTGTCTTAGCTCCTCTGAATGCACTGTTGTACTCGATCTTTGCAGGCGTGCTGGGAATGGGATTGTTTCTGCATTTTACAGATGAGGAAATTGAGGCCCCTAGAAGTACTGACTTTAGGTCTTACTTATAAGGGGAGGAGCCCCGCTCTGGCCTCTGCTCAGCCTCCAGCCCCTCCTCCCTCACAGCTGTCACATGGGGCAAATGGGCTGAAGATGCTACTGGGTTTGCATCTGAGCAATCGGATCAACTCTCAAGGGTTCACTCTAAAGGGAAGTCTTCCTTCCTGCAGAGTTTCCAGAGAGGATGACAGTCCTGGAAGTTCCAGGCCTTCCTTTTCCAAGAAATTATATTGGAAAGAGAGTTAAAGTAGCTGCTTCCTGGTGGTAAAAGTACACGGCACCGAAGCGGTTAGCAACCATTTTGTTCAACCAGAGTATTTACAAGTAGTAACAGGGTATCTGTTTCCTGTCATCTCCGTCATATATCTTAAGGCAGAGAGATTGGAAGCCCATTACAGTCTGATATCTAATCAATACGCCCCGTATTCCTACAGCAGGAAGTAAAAGAATAGGCCCTTGGGAGCCAGAGTTCAAATTACTCTCCTGTCGATTTCAGAGAGCGGCTAATGATAGGCTGAGCTTGGGTGGGGGATGGGCTGGGGGAGACCAGAGTTCAATGGGATGGTTAATTCAAAGATCACATGTGTATTCTCATTTGCCTCATTTTAAAATTACGTGTTGTCCCTCAGAAGAAGGGAAGACGAGCATGTTAGTGTCCCGTGTCCCGTCCCCCCGCCCCCGGCTTCAAAAGCATTTGCTTTCCTTGGTGCAGTGCTAAAATACATTTTAGACATACACATGGATTACCCATGATTTATCTGTGCTTGGGTCTCAAATTATATATGTGGACATTTTCCTATTACACTAAAAGAAGACTAAAGGGAGTTAAACATATTCATTTGTTTATTCAACAGTTATTTAGAGAACATCTGTGTACCGGGTGCCGGTTACCTGCATGCACCTTCCAGCAAGTCCTACGTGGTCCTGACCTCACAGAACTCGCCCATTAGCGGGAAAGATGTAATTGCCTGATGGGTGTTTAAGTCGGGTTCGTGTGAGTGAAAAGGGAATTATGTGGGAGTCACTAAGTTCTCCGTTTATTTTTTCTCTCTCCCACCTACTAGCTTTGCAACCCTTCAAAAGTTGCATAGACTCTCTGGGTTTCAGATCCTCCACTTTACTAGAATTACTAGTAAAACGTAACTAGTAATACTCATCTCTTGGTTACTGTTTGGTGTATGTTTTCATCTCGGCACGCAGCCTATAAGGTCGTTCCTCAGGAAGAGGCCTGTTGCTTCTCATTTTCACACAGCCGGAGAGCATTCCCACCCTGTGCTGAGATCCCAGAAAGGAACCTGGTTATGCTCTGGGTCTCATTCACACCGGCCTCTTCTCCAGGCCGCTCCGTGGCCCGGGCTGGTGCTCTGCACCCTTCTGGCCTGCAGCTGGTGCCACCTCAGGATCTGCCGATAGCAGGTGCTGGAGGCAGACTGCAGGGTGATGAAGGGAGAAGGGGTTTGCTACCTTCTCTGCTTGCTGGCCTTTCAGCCTTGCTCCACCTTGGCAATTGTCCTTCCTCCCTACAGCCACTGTTGGAGTCAACCAATGGTGGGAGCCCCAGCTCCCAGGGTCCCTCTCCGGAGCCAGAGCTGGGAATCAACCGAGCCTCGGAGGTCTGGGTCTCTGGTCCACCAGGTCTCTTCTCTTCTGAGCTCCTGGATTCTGAGATCCTAATACCTACCCTCTGTTCCCCGGCCCTAGGCATGGCAGCTGCCTCCTACAGGTATTACTGCTATGTGACCTCACTGTTTCCATTTTTCACCTTTTAAGTCTTCCAGTGTATGTGTAATCAAGGTGTTGTACTGAAGTTTTAGCTGAAACAGTGTGGTGTGCGTTTTCCTGACTGGACCCTGGCTGGTACAAGGGCCAGTGCTGGTCATGGCTGTTCAAAGAAACTCACGGTTTCTCTTATTCAATCCCAGAGCAGCCTGGCTTCGCTTTCCAGAGGACTCAACACAAAAACAACAACAACAATACACACACACACAAACACACACACACATACACACACACCAGCAAGATGAATGTTCCAGGACCTCAATATTCTAACCGTAGGCTCTCAAACTCAGGTTCAAATTAAAGCCAGACTAGAAACTGCATCTGTTCTGCTGTCTTCCTAGCCCTTTCAAGAAAACCAAATTCCTCTTTGGAGTAATCGACAAAACAAAATCTCTCTGCTAAATTGTGGGCTCAGAGTCAGAAACTTTCCATGATAAATTCTGAATCTTAGCTCTGCTGGCCAAAAATGCCTTGTGACGTCAGTATATTATAAAAATTGTGAAGCCTATGTTTGGACTCAAAAGCATTCCCTCCTGTGTGTGAGGTGTTTTATTATTATTATTATTATTTTTATTGGAGTATAGTTGCTTTACAATTTTGTGTTAGTTTCGGGTGTATAGCAAAGTGATTCAGTTACACATACACATATCTATTCTTTTTCAGATTCTTTTCCCTTATAGATTATTACCAAATATCAAGTATAGTTCCCTGTGCTATACAGCAGGTCCTTGTTGGTTATCTATTTTATATATAGTAGTGTGTTTATGTAAATCCCAAACTCCTAATTTATCCCTCCCCTGCCCTTTCCTCTTTGGTAACCTAAGTCTGTTTTCTACGTCTGTGGGTCTGGTTCTGTTTTGTAAATAAGTTCATTGGTATCATTTTTTAGATTCCACATATATGAGATATCATATGATAGCTGTTTTTCTCTGTCTGCCTTACTTCACTTAGTATGATAATCTCTAGGTCCATCCATGTTGCTGCAAATGGCATTATTTCATTCTTTTACAATAGAACAAAACACCTTAATACATATGACAGAGCCTAGTGCATAGCATGTATTAAAATATGAAACTTCATTTAGCTCTATTGAAGCCTCAAGGTGGTAGGTATTGCATTTCTTTCCTTTAATTTCCTTTAATTTTGCCGAGATAGGATTTGAACTGAGAGCTTGTGGGTCTGTGGTCAATGCTTCCTCCACCATGACACTCAGGATGACTGGTGTGACTTGAATGGAATAATCTCTCATTTGAGAGGCAGTGAGTTTATTTCCACATCCCTGCTGCTCCCAGCAGTCACACGCAGCACCTTCCCAGGCCATTTGTAATGCCCTCGCCTCCCTCTTGGCCTTCCTCTGTTGTGCATTTCCTCTAGAATGCCTTTTCCTTCCCCTGCGCTTAGCCATCCTCATCCATCTGTTACTCCGCCATAAAAAGAAACGAAATTGAGTTATTTGTAGTGAGGTGGATGGACCTAGAGTCTGTCATACAGACTGAAGTAAGTCAGAAAGAGGAAGACAAATACCATATGCTAACACACGTATATGGAATCTAAGAAAAAAAAATGTCATAAAGAACCTAGGGGTAAGACGGGAATAAAGAAGACACAGACCTACTAGAGAATGGACTTGAGGATATGGGGAGGGGGAAGGGTAAGCTGTGACAAAGTGAGAGAGTGGCATGGACATATATACACTACTAAACGTAAAACAGATAGCTAGTGGGAAGCAGCCGCATAGCACAGGAAGATCAGCTCAGTGCTCTGTGACCACCTAGAGGGGTGGGATAGGGAGGGTGGGAGGGAGGGAGACTCAAGAGGGAAGAGATATGGGAACATATGCATATGTATAACTGATTCGCTTTGTTATAAAGCAGAAACTAACACACCATTGTAAAGCAATTATACTCCAATAAAGATGTAAAGATTAATTAATTAATTAATTAAACCTAAAAAAAAAAAAAAAAAGAACCAAAGGTCGACCTCTCACTGGAATCTTGCAGGCTTTTGACTTTAAGACCAATCATATGCTGTCCCGTTTTAGTCTCAAACTAGTCCAGGTTTATGCATGTGTCTTCCCTACCTTCTTGGATCCCAGTTTCATTAAGCAAAGGGTCTGTGCTTGGCATTCTCTTTTGTCCTCAAAGAGCTGAGCACAGTACCTCTATCTGTTGAGCGTTTCTTTGATCTCATTTATGTGAAAATCTTTTAGAAGTCAAAACTGGAAAATACAAATTTGGAAAAGGAATCTCCAGAAGAGCTAACTTTTGATTTAACTCTGCAAGCCCCAAATCCCCCTCTTTCCCTCTTTGTTCTGGCTGCCAGTAAACTCACAGATAAATTTTGTGTTCCATTTCCAAAGTTACCCTGAGTCTAGGTTTTCTGTTAAAATTACATTGCTTCCTTTCCATGCCCCTCCCACCGTTCTCCACTCAACCCATACACCTGCCACGCACTTTATTTCCTGTATTTTGAACTTGTATCTCCATCTTGATTTTATTATTTTATTGTATCTGTGCTTACTATAAGCCCCAATTATATTTTGGAAATAAGTACAGTATGAGGGGAGACTGTCAAGCCCGGGATTGGGCACCTAAAGAGGTAATCTGCAAATGCATGTTAATTCATTTGCATATATTTTTGTAGATGAGAACTTTCTATTCTAGATTTGCTTTCTCAGAGTAAAAGTATTTTTTAAATAATTTTAAAATAAAGTTCATTTTTCTAAAATAAAAGCAATTTCTAAATTTCCACTATAAAATATTAGGAAAATATAAAAAAAAATAAGAAGACAAAAAACATGCTGTATAGTCCTAGCATCTAAAGATACCCACAATTAGGACACACAATATCTTTTTATACTATGATTTTGTATAGCTGGCATGATAGCAATAATGCACACATGAACATTTATCCTGATTTTCACTATTAAAACATATATCCCCCCATATTATAAAAGGTTCACAATTTATAATTAAATTATTAGTTGTCAGAAAAACACTGGAATAAAAAATAACTCCAGATTTCTATTTCTGACCAATGTTAAATAACAAAGACCGATTTATCTTCTCACTTTAAACAAGAAGAAATAAATTATATCTATATAATTATAGTTATATATTCAATAGTTTTTAGACATTTGACAACAGACACCAGAGGACTATGATTCCTGAAAAAGGCAAACAAATAAACTATGATTTTAACAACTTACTGCCCAGAGTCAGTTAACCAGGACAGAGCACAGAGATTGAGAACCTAAACATACCCAACTCAGTCTGAGTTGAGGAGACACAAGTCAGAGTTCAGAAAAGCCAAGGCAACAAAAATTTGTGGGACAAAGTAAGATGGCAAGAGAGATGCAAGAGAAAGAGCCTGGGAAATCTACATGGGGATGCCCCCTGATTCTCTGGCTGAGAATTAATTCGTTCATGAGTGAGAGGAAATGACCTATGAGAGTGGTAGACAGAAAAGTTCCTAGAGCTCACACAACAAGAATAGTTTGTCTTCCCACCAGCCTTTGAGAAAAGATCTTGCAAAAACACAGGGTATTAGCTAGAATCCTCAGAGGGCCATTACCTTAGTAGTTGGGCTAAATTAAATTCTGATCAGCATAACAAAGTTTAAAAGTTAGCCTCAGAAGGATCCAACTAATTCTAAATAACTTAACTGGGAGTCACAAATACAAGAAAATCCAGCAATCAACAATATATTAAAAATATCCTACATTAAGTCAAACATTTTCAGACATACAAAAAATCAGGAAAATATGGCCAAATACCAGGAGAGAAATCAATCAGTTGAATCAGAACCAGAAATAACAGTTATTATAAGACAATTATAAACATATCCCATATGTTCAAGCAGGTAAAGGAAAATATGAGCATGATGGATAGAGAAATGAAATATATATTTTAAAAACCCAAAGGGAACATGTAGACATGAAAAATATAATATCTGAAGTGAAAAATACATTAAATGAGATTAACAGATTAGACACTGCAGAATCAAAAATTAACAACCTTGCAGATATAGCAATAGAAAGTAAACAAAATGAAGGCAAGTGAGGAAAGATACAGAAAAATGAGCAAAGGATTAGCAACCTCTAGTAAGATGTAAAGCATTCTAACATACAAGTAACTGGATTCCAAGAAGGAGGTGGAAGAGACAGAAAAATATTTGATAAAACAGTGTTTGAAAAATTTACAAATTCAAGGAAAACTATAAGCCCACAGATCCAAGAAGCTCAACAAACCACAGCAGAATAAACCCAAAGAAAACCCCACCAAAGTACATCAAAGTCAAATTGCTGAAACACAGAGATACAAAGAAAATCTTAAAAGCATCCAGAGAAATATTACAAATTACATACAGAAGAACGAAGAGTAAAATTACAGAAGACTCCTTGTTGAAAATTATGTAAAATAAAATGGTAGGAGATAATTTTAATTTAAACAGATTAATGAAGAGTGCTGGAAATAGTAAATATATAAGTAAATATAAGTGTTTCCCCTCATTTTAAAAACTCTTTCAAAAGAATTTACCACTTAAGCAAAATAACAATTTATTGTGGGATTTAGTAGATCTATAAAAGTAAAATATATGACACAAATATCATAAAAGTTAGGAAAAGGGAAGTAGATGTATACTGTTGTAAGGGTCTTCTACTATACCTGAAGTGGTATAATATTTGAAGGTAGGCTGTAATAAGTTTTATATACCTATATCTCTAGATATAGATATATAGAGAGATATAGATATCTCACACTGGAATAAGGAATAACCCCAGATTTCCATTTAAAGAGAGACAAAGAGGTAGAACAATAAGCCATAATGGAGATAAAATAAAAATTTAAATTACTCATTTGGTTCAAAAGAAGGCAGGAAAAGAAGGAAAAAAAAGAATGGACAGAAGGATTAAATATAAAACAAATAGCAAGATGATAGAAAACTCAACCACATCCATAATTACATTAAGTGTAAATGGTCTAAACACTTCAGTTAAAGTCAGATATCATCACATTGCATAAAAAAAGCAAAACCCAATATATTAGTCAGGGTTCTTTAGAGAAGCAGAACCAACAGGATGAGAGATTTACTTTAAGGAATTGGTTCATGCAATTGTGGAGCTGGGAAGTCTAAAATGTTCAGGGCAGGCCAACAGCTGGAGACACCAGGAAGAAATGATTTTGCAATCTTGAGTCTGAAGGCAATCTGGAGGCAGAATTACTTCTTCCCTGGGGGACTTCAGTCTCTTAAGGCCTTCAACTGACTGGATGAGGCTCACCCACACTTGTTAGGCTAATCTGCTTTAATTGAAGTCTACTGATTTAAATGTTAACCTCATCTAAAAATTACCTTCACAACAACCACTAGACCGGTGTTTGACCAAACAATTGGCACCATAGCCTAGCAAAGTTGACACATAAAATTAACCATCACACTCAATTATGTGCTCTAAACCCACTCTAAATGTAAAAACAGAGACAGTTTAAAGTAAAAATATGATAAAGGATATACCAAGCCAACACTAGTCAAAGGAATGCTGGAGAGACTATATTAATATCAGAAAAAGTAGACCTGAGAAAAAGGAATATGACCAAGGATAAAGAAGGATATTTCTTATAGTCAAGGGGTCAATTCATCAAGAGGACATAGCAATCCTAATAGAGAGCTTCAAATTACATGAAGCAAAATACGATAGACCTGAAATGACGAACTGACAAGCCCACAATTATATCTGGAGACTTCAAGGCTCCTCTCTCAGTAAATGACAGAACAAGTTGACAGAAAATCAGTAAGAATGTAGAAAACTCAAACAACACTATCAACCAATTTGACCTACTTGACATTTATAGAATACTCTACCCATTAACGGTATAATACACATTCTTTTTCAGTGCACACTGAATATTCACCAAGATAAATTATATTCTGGGCCATAAAACAGGATTCAGTGAATTTAACACCATTGAAATCATGTAAACTATGTTCTTTGACTATAATGGAATTAAATTAGTAATCAATAAAAGAAGACGATCTGGAAAATTCCCAGGCATTTGAAAATTAAACTAAAAACTATTAAATAATTCATTGACCAAAGAAGAAATCATAAGAGATATTAGATAAAATTTTGAAATGAATGAAAATGAAACTACAGGACATCAAAATCTGTGAGATGCAGCTTAAGCAGCACTTAGAGGGAAAATTATACCATTAAATACTTATATTAGAAAAAAGAAGGTCTCAAGTCAGTGGTCTTAGTTTTTCTACCTTGATAATTTAGAAGAAAAGCAAACTAAAACAAAGGAAGCTGAAGCAAGGAGAAAATAAAAGCAAGCGTCAATGAAAACAGAACAACAAACAAGAAAATCAATGAAACAAAAAGCAGGTTCTTTGAAAGATCTATACAATTAGTAAACCTTTAGACAGACTGAACACACACACACGCACACACATGCACATGTACATGCACAGAAGAGAGAAGCCAGAGAAAGAGGGGGCAAGAGGGAGAGGGAAGGAGGGAGAGAAGACATAAATTTAAAATATGAAATATCAAAAAGAGAGATCACAATAGATCTTGCAGACCTTAAAAGGACAATAAGGGAATATCATGAACAACTTCATTTCAACACATTTGATAACACACAAAATTGGCAAATCCCTTGAAAGACACAAACAACCAAAGTTCCTTCAAGAAGAAATAGATAACCAGTATGGCCTTATATCTATTTAAAAAACTGAATTTATAGGTAAGAATACCAAAATCATGAAGTATAAAAGAAAAATAGTGATAAGTTGAACTTTATCAAAATTAAAACTTTTGCTGTTTAAAGGAACTACAGGACTGGGAGAAAACATTTGTAAAATGAATATCTGACAAAAGAATTATAACCAGAAGATCAAAATAAGTCTTGCAGCATACCAATAAGACAACCAACTCTATAAAAAAAAAAAAATTGGCGAATATTCTAAGGTAAACTTCTCCAAAGAAGAGAGACACAAATGGCAAATATGCTCCACATCCTTTGTTCCTAGGAAAATGTAAATTAAGACCACAAGAGATACAACTATACATCCACTAGAATGGCTGAAATTTAAAAGTCAGATACTACCAATTACTGGTTAGAATGTGGAGCAACTGGAACGCTCATACATTGCTGGTGGGGATGTGAAATGGTGCAGCTACTTTGGAAAACCATTTGGCAGTTTTTAATACAGTGAAATACACACCCTACAACTTGAGAATCCCACTCCTAGGTATTTACCAAAGTTAAATGAAAACTTGTGTTTATGCAAAGACGGTACTACAGTGCTCCAGCTTTACGTAACCCCTAATTAGAAACAACTCAAATGATTGTCTACCAGTGAATAGATAGACTGTCCATACAATGGATTATCACTCAGCAGTAAAAAAGAATAAATTACTGATACATTCAGTAGCATGACTGGATCTCCAAAGCATGATAAGTGAAGGTGGTGAGGCTCAAAGACTATATACAGTAGGAGTCCATCTATATAAAATTCTAGATACAGAAAAATTAAACTCATGAAAAGTAAACCTGTGGTTTTTAGGGTCTGGGATGGGAAGAGGGAAGTGACTGCAAAAGGGCCCAAGGGAGCTTTCGGGGATGAAAATGTCCTATATCTCGATTGTAGAAATGGTGTTACACAACTGGATATATTTATCAAAGCTCATCAATTATACTCCCCAAATCGGTAAATTTTATTTTATGTAAATTTTATTTCAATATATCTGATTATAAAAATAGTAGCTATCTTTAAAAAATGGGCAGAAGACCTAAACAGACATTTCTCCAAAGAAGACATACAGATGGCCAAGAGGCACATGAAAAGATGTTCAACATCGCTAATTATTAGCGAAATGCAAATAAAAACTACGAGATATCACCTCCCACCAGTCAAAATGGCCATCATCAAAAAATCCACAAACAGTGAATGCTGGAGAGGGTGTGGAGAGAAGGGAACCCTCCTGCACTGCTGGTGGGAATGTAAATTAGTAGAGCGACTACAGAGAACAGTATGGAGGCTCCTTAAAAAACGAAAAACAGAACTACCATGCGGCCCAGCAATCCCACTACTGGGCATATATCTGGAGATAAACATGGTCCGAAAGGATACATGCACCCCAATGTTCATAGCAGCACTGTTTACAATAGCCAAGACATGGAAGCAACCTAAATGTCCACTGACAGATGGAAAGGATAAAGAAGATGTGGTACATATATACAATGGAATATTGCTCAGCCATTAAAAAGAACGAAATAATGCCATTTGCAGTAACATGGATGGACCTAGAGATTGTCATACTGAGTGAAGTTTAAGTCAGGCAGGCAGAGGAGAAATATCATATCTATGGTATCGCTTATATGCTATATGTGGAATCTAAAAAGAAATAATACAAATGAACCTATTTACAAAATGGAAACAGACTCACAGACTTAGAGAACAAACTTATGGTTAGGCGTGGGGTGGAAGGGTGCAGAGAAAGGATAGTTAGGGAGTTCAGGATTGACAGGTACACGCTGCTGTATTTAAAATGCATAAGCAACAAGGACCTACTGTATGGCACAGGGAACTCTGCTCAATATTATGTAACAACCTAAATAGGAAAAGAATTTGAAAAAGAATAGATACATGTATATGTATAACTGAATCACTTTGCTGTACACCTGAAACTATGACAACATCGTTTTTCCATATTCAGACACTAATAATCTTTTATTTGAAGTATGTACATCTGTTGTGCTGTTCCACTAACAACCCTGAGAACATGTGATAAAAGCAAATGTATCACAACACTGTTAATCAACTATACTCCAATATAAAATAAAAAGTTAGAAAAAGTAGCTATCTTTGACACAGAAATATATAAAGATGAAAAATAAACCCCACTATCCAATAACTTTTAATCATTGCAGAAAATGCGCAATTAATGTCTCCTTCCCATGCCCAATTTTGAATTTTCTAGCAAAAATAGCATATTTTTGAATACATAACATACATGTGTACATATAGTAACTCCATGTACATAAAATAACTTTATTTAATATTTCATCAAGTTTCTGGGCCAAATTTTATTTCATCATTTCCTAGATATTGGAAATTTAAGTTGTTTACCATATATCTCCATCATAAATGATGTGATAAACATTTTTGCACATAAAAGTTTCTTTTCCAATATTTCAGAACTTCAATTTTATTTTACCGTTAACCAAAACCAAAACCAAACCAAAACAAAAAAAAAAACAACGAAAAAACCCCAGATCTTCATAGGGCTTTGGATAAAATAATCCTTTTTTTTCCCCTAGGATGATATGGTCTAAGGTATGGGTTGCCTGAGCCACAGAATTAATCAGTGATGGGTTATAGAAAACAATCGAGGTTTTTTTCTCTCAGTTATAGGCTCCTATCACCTATATAAAATGATACTAGCTAATACTTAGGAGGTACTTATATGGGTCAGAAATATTTCTAGTCAAATCTATATACTAACTTGCCTAATCTTTACATCAACCTGTGAGGTAGATACTATCATTTTCTCTATTTTACAGATGAGACAAGGGAGACACAGAGAGGTTAAGTGACCTGCTCTAGGTAACACAACTATTGAGTGACAGAGCTGGAATTTGGGCCCATTTCAGCTTCCACCAAACTGCCTCTTGAAATGTGTGAGCAATTCCACTAAGATAACTTCCACATGGAGGCATTTTTAGAGGAAAATGATCCTCCCATCAGCTTTTTCCTTCTGGCTTTTCTTTCCCTTTCCTTGGGCACTAAAGAAAGTTTCCACTCTACACAGAAGATTTTGTGGCAATGGTTAAACTATGACAAGAGCTTAAATAATCAGAAGAATAAAGTGTTACAGTCAAGATTCCAAGAAAAACGGATCAAGCACCAAGTGTCTAATAAATCTCTTCTGTACTGGATTTCAAAAATGGGCGGCGTTGGAGTGCTGACATAAATCCTCTGTGGGTTTAACGCTGACATTTTCCTGCATCGTGACGCATCAGGGGGACAAATGGTGTAAATCCTCTTGTTGCAATCGGTGCCCTGTTTTGTGTGCAGAGCTTACTTTCTGGGTCACACCCTGTGATACACAAAACTTGTTTCAGAGACCTGTTCCGCAGACAGAACTTCTGTCCGCAGTGCCCTGAAATGCACAAAGATGTTTTCAAGCAGCTCTATCTTCATAGACCCCTCTTTTCCCTCCCCACCTTTTCCCTTGGTAATCTCATCCACTACTCTGGTTTTGCATACTTCATCTCCAAATGAAATTTTAACCCAAGTCCTTCCTCAGACAGTCCAATCCCTCTTCTGTCTTCTCACTATTTCCTACTAGAAGTCTACAGTCATCTTAAATTTTATATGGTCAAAGAGAGCTCTTAATTTCCTAGCTCCACCCCAAGCTGGTTCTCTCCTATCTGTTCTATACCCTTAATGGCACCACTAACTATACTGTTGCTCAGGAAAAAAAAAAAAAATTAATTGGACCTGACATTTCTCTTTTCTCACATCCAATCAAACATGAACCCCATTGATTACACTCCCAACTTCTATCTAAGTCTGACTACATATTTCCATCTTCTTTAGCCTTAATGACCCTCCCCTCTCACCCGTATCTCTGCAGGAGCCAATTATGCCGTGTGCATTGTTGGGTCTCCAACAAATCCATTCTCCCCTGGCAGCCCGAGTGATCTTTTTGAAACACAAATCTGACCGTGTCACACCGTGGCTGAAACTCATCGATGGATTCCCAGGGTTTGGAGGATAAAGTGAAAATCCATAGCATGGCCCACACAAGCCTGTTGGCCCCAGCTTCTGATCTCACCTGCAGCCCCGCCTCACTCTCCCCTAGGCAGCCACCCAGGCCCACCTCTGCTCCTTTGGACAAATTCCAGGTGACGCTCTTTCCTTGCCTCTTCAACTAGCCAACTCATATCTGTCTATTTAGTTCTCAGATTAAATGCCACATCTTCAAAGGAGTTTTCCCTTTCCACTAGCTCTCCTTCCCACACCCACACCCAGGCTAAGTGTATTTATCCCCTTACGTGTCCCTGCGCTCAGCTGTATGTACTGTATTTGCAATTATAAAGTCATTTTCATACCTTCTTACTGATTGCCTGACTCTGTCAGTAGACTTTAAGGTTCCTGAGGGCAGGATCTGTTTATTACTTACTTGTTTATTACGACATCTCCGGAGCTAACACAGAGCCTGGCCACACAGAGTGGTGTTCAGTAAATTCACGTGGGGTCGACAAGATCCAAAAAGCTTTTTCCTACACAGGTAGAAGCTGGAAGCAGCCCTGACACTCGTGATGGTTTCCACGTTGGCACAGAAGTCCTCTGTGCCGGGCCTACACGTCAGCTCACTTTCCTCTGCAGAGTCAAGCCCTCAAAGACACACGCTGCCTGCTGGTGACTTATGTGCGCCCCGCGGCCACCAGAGCTAAAACTCCCTCGGTACCTGAGACCCTTCCGGGCAGAACTGCTCAGGCCCATCGCTCATGGAAAAACTTAACCCAGAAAGAAACAAATAAAGAGAAACCAGACGAGAAGGCTGCCTTTATTACAGCTAAACTGTTGGCTTAACTTCTTAAAATACCGTTGAATTTTCTTTCTGCGTACAGCTGTGTTTATAGAAGGCAATATCATGTATGTAAATAAATTCAGATGCCGCTCGAGTTATTTTAAAACAATCAGTCTAACACTAATCAGCTTACTCAGAGACATAATCTTACCCTAAAAAAGTGACAAATCAGTACACAGTGTGCAGAGGAAAATACGTGGAGACTAAGTGGAATATAAATGTGAGAATCTGCCAGTGTCCGAATGAGGGGCTGGTCACTCCAGACGCGTCAAAAGAGCGGCCTTCAGCTCCCACTTCACCCCTCTCCTACCCGCTCCCTGAGGTGGACGTGCGGCACCGGCAATAAATTTGTCCTCCATTTGCTATGAAAGCCACGCCCCGTGCCCCACCCCAGACGCCGTGCTTATGCTGCTTATGCCCGGAATCTTGGAACCTCCTGGCCTTCCAGAAGAACAGCCTCTGCTTCGACCCTCACCTCAAATATCCTCTCTTCTGTATATTATATTGTCCTGTCGCATATTTATTCTCAAAGCATCTTATGTAATATGGACAATCACTGCCACTAATTCCTAAAAGTTACTGAGCACTAACTGTGTCTCAGACACCCCCCAAAACACGAAATGTGCTCATGCAGTGAGTCCTCCCCCGCTGAAGTCCTGTTATTATCATCCCAATTTACAGCTGAGGAAACTGAGGCAACGTGGCTGAGAGCCTGCCTGAGCTCACACAGCTAGTAAACGGCTGAGCCAGGGATCCAGCAACTTCTCTGCCCAGAGCTGCTACTTATCAACTGCCAGGCACCAAGCTGTATATTAGACCAAAGTTATTTCCAACTATCTAGACGTGAAGAGAAAAATGTGGTTGTTTTAGAGAGGTGGAAACTGAGGCTCAGGGAGGCAATGCAATCTGCTGGTCTCGTTCCTCAGATAAGAAGAGATGGAACTGGATCTCACCTCACCTCTATCTTCCCTCTGTTTTCTTTCTAGCAAAAAACGTGTCCGAACACCAGCTCCATTTCCCTCTGGTTATTTGTGCAAATAACTTCATCTTAAGGGCAACTGGTAGCGCATGATAGTTGAGCAACACAGTGTTTTATTTTTTATTTATATTATTTTTCCTTTTAATGGGCACCATGTGTGAGGAAAAGAAAATCCTCTGGTTTCTCTTGAGGAGTTTACAGTCTAGCAGAGGATAAATGACGGCCCATGAGTTAGTAAGAGAACAAGGGAATACAGAGACTTTTGTGCTCAAAAACCCAGCATGGCCTTTGGAAGAGGCAGGTGTGAGGGCTGGAGGGTCGGCGTGACCTCGGCCAAGTTTCTACACATCGCTGAGCCTTTGTTTCTCCATTGATCATATGAGAATAACCTCTTCCTTCTGCATAGGGGTAAACGGGGCAGGTAGGAAGCCCTGGTATTGGGCAGGCACAGATCAAGGCCAGTCCCTCCAGCCTTTCCCTTTCATTAAGCTTTTCACTACTGCACTACCACGGGTAACGAATGAAATGGGGCATCATAATTACTCATGCGCACGCCCCTGCGCATCCTTTAGGAAGCCCACTGCTCCCCTTGTGGTGGACTCCAGGGTCATCTGCTAGAACCTTTTGAACGCCATTTCATTGTTTTATGGGGCATGTTCATCTGAATTTTGGAACTTCATAACATGGCAGGGGTTCTTCCAAACTAGGCAGCACACACTCCTACCTGCTCAGTCCTGGGGATCTTGAGAACATGGGCCCAAGAGGACGGAAGGCACATTTATCAAAACTATACTATACCATTACTATTACTATTGCTATTATAATTATTGTTAATACTGGTTTCTAATACTATTACAATTTCTGAAACTATTACTATTCCTATTTCTACCACTACTAATATGAACACTACCATCCCCACCATCATAGCTATAACTCCTCCTGCACCTATTACTACTACTAACTACCACCACCTATTACTACTACTAACTACCACCGCCTATTACTGCTACTAACTACCACCGCCTATTACTACTACTAACTAACTACCACCACCTATTACTACTACGAACTACCACCACCTATTACTACTACGAACTACCACCACCTATTACTACTACGAACTACCACCACCTATTACTACTACTAACTACCACCACCTATTACTACTACTAACTACCACCACCTATTACTACTACTAACTACCACCACCTATTACTACTACTAACTACCACCACTGCCGCTCTATTAAAACTCCAACTGATTCTTCTCCTGCCACAGTAACTACCATCCATACCACCCTATTACAAGTCCTTCTCTTCTTACTACTCCTAATATTACAATGACCACCACCATCCTATTAGAACTTCTCCTCGTCCTACTCTTATTACAACTACCACCACTAACCCGTTAGTACTCCTACTACTAGGAGCTATTCATTTTCGGGGTAACGCTTACGAGGTACCAAGCACTGCGGTAAACGCTTTACACGCATTTTTCATTTAAGCGTGTAAAAGTTGTGTGTCGTAGTATTTCTATCACTCTCATCTGATGGATGAGTAAATGGAGGCTCAGAGATTAAAGGATAATCCCAAGGCCCCGCCTTGGTGAGCGGCAGGGCTAAGACTCACGCCATTTCTCTCTGATTCCCCAGGCCTGTGCTCTTTCTAAATCTCCATGCTGCTTCCAGCCATCTCAGCTTGGACGATGTGTTTTTGACTTTTCCCCTTATCCATGTTCTTCTGCAGGGAGATGGGAAGGACAATGGCTGGACACAGAGCTTCAGGGTAAACAGGAAGCTCGCACAAAGCAGCCAGCCGGCCGGGCAGCTTGTCTGCTGACCTTGGCCTTGGTCGTCCTCCCCACATCCCCTGAATGAGCAGTTCCACACCTGAGATAATCTATGCAGTGGCATTTCTAGGTAGGATTTTGCTGCCACTTGGATGACCAACAAGAGAACCGTGAACTCGGGTCACACAGACACATGGATCAAAGAGCCCCCTGCAGTTGAACAGGCGTATCCGGTTCATCCATGAAAAAAAAAAGGCCATCACTGTCCGTCCCTAATCCTGTGGTGCTTCATTCTACATGAGGGGCAAAACTAGTGGTGGATTTATTCATTCATGCATTCAGTTAAACAATCATTCCTCCAATAAACAAGCAGTAAAGACAATTCATGCCAAGGCAGTCGTGTTGAACAACATGGGAGTTTTCTTTACCCCTAAAGCTATACCTGATCTCATGAAGATTAAATTCTAGTACAGAGATGGTGAAAATAAGAAAGCAGAAAAACAAGGTAATCATAACCTCTGGTAAAAGCTGAGAAGGAAACAAATGAAGACCAAAGAAAGACAAGAAGATGGTGGGACCAAACATAGGTTGGGTGGGAGGAAAGGCCTCTCTGGATTCATCACTTAGGATGAGCTTTGCAGTCCACAGAGGAGCCAGCTAAAGCATTTTTCCCAGTATGGGGGACAGCATGGGCAAAGCCTTCAAACTGGGAAAGAGGCTGATAGGTTTTAGGAACTGAGAAAATCCAGGGATCTGAGCATCAGGAATAGTGGAAAGTGGTATAAGATGAGATTAAAGCGTTAGCCAGGCCAGACCATACCTTGCTAGACATGGGGAAAGTTAGAATTTTATTCTAATTATCGGAAAAGACTCAAAGGTCTTAAAGAGTACAATATGTTCAAGCAACGTGTTTGACACCAGCGTATCTGGATATGAGGATTCCTAGTCCTCATTGCTCTAGCCGAAGCTTGGGACGGTGGTAGCCCAGGCGAAAGGACTTGGCTAATGAATGACTTGCTTTGGAGAGGGACCATAGAGAAGACGCTGGAATTTTCATGGGTTTCTACATTGGTCCCTTGGAAAACTAAACTCCAACCTCCTGCCAAAGCCTATCACTCACTCTGCTTCCTGCAACACCGAAGTGTCATAGCCAACATGACCGCTGACCTTTGCATATTATTTTCTTATTTCCCTGAATGGCCTTTGCTTCTTCTCTCCTTCTCACCATCCTCTTGAAAAACTCCTGTGATCAAGTCCTTGTTTCAAGGCCTGTATCCTATGTTACGTCATTTCCTGTGTGAAACGTTCTGATTTCATTGGTGCTATGGGATGTGTGTGTGTCTCCTTCCTATAGCATTTTGGCTATAATTATAGTGTTTTACATACTTTCATAGATGTATATGCAACTTTTTGCTTCAATCATTTTCTCTGTCAATAGAATACAATATCTTCTTAGGAAAATAATTCTTATGAATCTCTGAGTTATGTGCTTTTCAAATAGCCAGAAACAAAATAAATTCTTGATAAATTCATTTTGAATGAATGAATGAGTATATTGAATATGTGTCAGGCTCTCTACAAGGATCTGTGGGTAAAATGGTGAGCAAAAAGGCACACAATTCTATTCTCATGAGTCTTATGTCACATAGAAAAGGCATCATTAAGTAATACAAGGACAATAAATAATTATCAATTGTCTTAAGCGGGATGAAAGCAAACACTATCATACTAGAAGAAACTACATGAACAGGCCCAGCACAGGTGTTGCGGTGTTGAAGTCTAGGGGTACAGTTCTTCTTTCAACTTCCGTTCAGCCACTGTGATTGACACCTCTGTGGTATGCACTATTCAAAGCACTAGAGGGAAAGTTGAACAGAGTAGAATCCCTGCCCAAAAGAAATTCATATTCCATTGGGGATGGGCAAGAAGAACTAACATAATTTGTGGATGGATTGAATATGGATGTGGGAAAAGAAAGGAATTAAAGAAGACTCCAAAATTCCTGGCCTGAACAATTGGAAAATAAAATTATCATTTATTGAAATGCAGGAGAATAAGGAAGGAGCAGGTTGGGATGGGGGACCTGAGCTTTGATTTTTTTTAAATTAATTAATTAATTAATTAATTTTTGGCTGCGTTGGGTCTTTGTTGCTGTGCGTGGGCTTTCTCTAGTTGTGATGAGCGGGGGCTACTCTTTGTGCGGTGTGCGGGCTTCTCATTGTGGTAGCTTCTCTTGCTGCGCAGCATGGGCTCTAGGCACGCGGGCTCAGTAGTTGTGGCACACAGGCTTCGTTGCTCCGTGGCATGTGGGATCTTCCCGGACCAGGGCTCGAACCTGTGTCCCCTGCATTGGCAGGCAGATTCTTCACCACTGAGCCACCAGGGAAGTCCCCTGAGGTTTGATTTTAAAGGTATTATGTTTGTGATGTTTATTAGACATCTCAGGTTGCTGAAAAAGTAGTTGAATTTGAGTCTGAGGATTTGAGACTTGGGCTAGATGTTCGGGCTAGAGAGCCTCCAGCCATGGATCGGATGCCATCATCTAGGGAGGAATGGTAGGTGGAGAAGAAATGAGGTCTGAAGACTGAGCCCTGGGTAACTCCAATGCTTAGAGGTGATCAACACTAGAAAAATCCAGCAAAGGATACTGAGGCTGAGTGACTAGTAAAGTAATGGGAGGGGCTAAGAGACGATTCCTGAGGGTAAGTGAAGAAGGAGGTCATAACCAAGACTAAAATGTTGGTGTAGGTTGAGTGAGATGCAGAATGGAGATGTTCCATGGGTTGGGCAATGTGGTGTCCATGGGTTGCCGTGACAGCTAGACTGAAATGGTGGGCATGAACACTTAGTTGTAATGGGTTCAAGACAGACTGGAAAGAAAAGGAGACCACAAGGAGAACACAGCCACGCGTCCATCAATAGAGAGAGGTGCAGTGTTGAAGAATTTATAAGGTTGGAAGGTAATATATGTTCGTAGGCTGGTGGGCATGGTCGGGTAGAGAGAGAAAACATGATGATGCAGGAAAGAATGTCTTGAGGAAGATGAGTCCTGGTAACTTTCTGGCCTCTGACTCTCATTCCTGTCTCCCCTTTGGGAAGTTGCTTTTGATGCCCCATGAGTTTTGGGTGGTGAAAGTTGAAGACAGCATGGGCTACAAGAGGAACTTTCTGACTTGGAAGTCAAAGATGCTATAGCAACTTCCCAAAGATCTCGTGTTAAAGTTGGCCATCAGATGAGTGCATGCTGGTAAGGTTCTCAGACCTTTTTTTTTTCTTCATTGGGCCTATGATCAAGTTCAGATTTTGATATAGAAAAATCCATTGGATCTCCCAGCATGGAATAGATGCATAATCAATATTTGTAAGTGATTTCTGAATAAATGAATGAATTAACATAGCCCTATCTGGTATAGGGAGACTTAGGATGGGTACCATCCTTCTAGTTGGTAAGAGGCTGAGCTACAAAAGTTCTAGATGGGCTCGGTAGGTCTGGTGGATTTGAGACTACATCTTTATGGTCAGCTAAGTCAAGAAGGGTCAAATAGGTACCAAGTCACATACAGAAGTTCAGGAATGTAGCATCAGAAGACCTCTAAGATGTCATTGTTGATGTCATAATCTAAGCCTGTCTAACCCATCCTGTCCAATATGAGCACATAAGGACTTGAAGTAAGAAGAGAGTCAGAGTTGGCTTGAGGTAGAGAAAGAGGGCTCTACACCCCTCTTTGGACTAGACTTTTTGCCTTCAGCCAAACCAGGACCTACACTTTTGCAAGACAATAAGCCTCCCCCCTGATAAGGGCTCCCCTCCCTTTCATCAAGAGTCAGTACCATGGGCCATGGAACATGCTGGGGCAGAAAACCTTGCTTCACTGAAAAACTCACCCACCCACATTCTGTTCACAGTGTCCTCGTTTCCCACCTGTTTCTTTCTTTCTTTTTTTTTTCTTTTTTTTCTTTTTTTTTTTTTGCTGTATGCGGGCCTCTCACTGCTGTGGCCTCTCCCGTTGCGGAGCACAGACTCTGGACGTGCAGGCCCAGCGGCCATGGCTCACGGGCCCAGCCGCTCCGTGGCATGTGGGATCTTCCCAGACCGGGGCACGAACCCGTGTCCCCTGCATCGGCAGGCGGACTCTCAACCACTGCGCCACCAGGGAAGCCCTCTTTCTTTCTTTTATTTCTTTCTTTTTGTTTTTCTTCAAAGCAGTTAAGGATAAGATGATTTTTCTCTTTTTCCATAAAGACACCACATATCCTAGTTGAGGAATTGGGGCGGGGGACTTCACAAATCTGGAATCTTTCATTCTAAGAAAAACTCTGTAAATTAAGGTATTTTTAGACTTTAGATGATAAACATGATGTTGATGTTAGATGAACTAAATGAGGGCTGGAAGAGAGATGGGGAAAAAATAATTTCCTAAGATACTGGTCCAAAGTCTGACATTTTGTTTCTTATTCTGAAGGAAGATGGGTATGAGTGACCAGATGTTAATATCTAAGAGAGACAGGAGTGGGTTCTGGCCACAGCGTGCAAACTGAGGCCCCTGGGTGGTGAAGGTATTCAGGGATAGACCAGGGATTCTTCCAGAAAGAACCATGATGTATTGTCAACATAGGCAGGATGCAGCTCTCAACCACTGAGACATCCTGTCAGTGATTCTCCCAATAAGTTGAAAAAGATGTCTGTCCGTGGTCCGTGACATTGTTACCTGACACAGGCTAATAATCAAAGAATGGGAGTTGGCCTGATTATCTTCCCTCCCTCCCTCCTTTCTTTATTCCTTCCCTCCTTTCCTTTCTTCCTCACTCCCAATCTTTTAATTGAGCATGAGAACTGTTAGGATATGGACCACCGCATACTCAGTCCTGAAATTCCTAGAATCACGTGGTATGTACTGTTTGACTTTCAGCCTAGAGGGGTCATGGAGACGCAGACTCACGCTGAGGCAGTATCACACAACAATCAGGCGCGTCGCCTTTGGTCTCAGAGCCGAGTTCAAATCCTGACTGTGTCCTTGGCTCAGAAATTTAACCTCTTTGAGCCACAGCCTCTTAACCTCTAGCATGACAAAGATTGTCACATCTCTTGTAGGACTGTGAAATGGATTAAATAACATGATCTCAGCTAGTGCCACAAGTGCCTGTTGAAGCTCATGAGGCTTAAGCCTTGAGACCTTTCTCTTGCACAGGCCCCTTCCAAGACCCTGGGAGTAATGAGTGTTAGTAGTATTTGAAAATGTGTTAAAACTTGTGATTTGCAATCTTTTCATTCTAAATATTCGGTTTCATACCTAATTTGTATTTATCATGTTGTAGTATTTTTCTTAAAGAAAATCCCTAATTTATATAAGCTTCAGGCTCCAGAAAGTGTTTAGCTCAGGACCTGGCATGTAGACATAATTCACTAAATGGCAGGTGATAGCAATTCTTTAGAACTTTAGAGCTTTTTAAAGATTTTTTTCATATTAAGTTAGAACTCAGGGTGGCCGTTATAATAAAGGAATATATATATATATCCTGATTATTATTATTAGTGACAATATTTTAAAATATGATCATCACTTGTATAGGAAGCTAAACAATTGGTGAATTTTTTTATTGAATATTCCAACGCCTTGTAGCTAGGGTCATAGAATTTCTCTAAAGTCCCTAAGGTGAGGATAGATAATTAATGAACTGGTAGGGGGAGAAAAAGTAAGTGTTGCTAATCATCAATGTCTGGTTAGTTATGTTTGCACCGATCAATCTATCTGGACTTTTTCATTAATAACACACGCCCCTTCGAAGAGTTTCCAAGGGGCCCAGGAGCACCTCTCACCCACGCAGAGCATGTTCAGCTGTTTGTATATCTCTCCATTGTTTCTCACAATAGGGGTCTGAGAGGCTGTCATGTGTCCCACTCTCCGCTACACTGTGGTCTCATTTTTCTGCAGCGTTGTACGCTGGAGATAACATTGGTCAAAAATGCGAATACTTCAGGGCACATTAGAACACTCTTTGTTTAAATTCACTCCCACCCCGTTTCGCTGCAAGGAGCCTGCTGAGAAAGAAGGCGTGAGCAGAAAGCTGCATATTTAAAATTCCATCAGTTCGATTTCTTTAATGCAACATGGTCATTTTTAATTTCACTCTGTTTGATAAATATCTGCATTTCAAGTAATTGTTAAGATTGTGTCTGTTTTTATTAGAACTTATTTGTCATTATTTGACAGTCGTTTCTAATCACATTTGTCATGTGCTCGGTTTCCTTGGTGAATACTGATAGCTCCCAGAATAGAAGTTTATGAAGCCCCATTCATTCCTTGAACACACACACAGTATGCCCACCACCCAGGATACCATTTTTCTCGTCATTCAAAAATGAGAAAATGAATAACAAAAATGAGTAGGAGGTTTATCTTTAGACCCAGAAACTAGAATTGTTGGGAAGTTTTAGGAATTTTGAGGACAGATTTCTATGCAGGCAATTCAATCAATTGTGTAGCTGGTAAGTTTAGTTCTCCGGGCACTTTGAACACAGTATGTTGACGAGTTTAGATTCAGAGTCGTCTGCTGTATGGTTTCAGTTTGAATTCTTAGCACTGTGAGAAACTTAACCCAGCCAAGTCATGTCGTTCACCAAATAGCCATCGTCTGCTCATTCAGCAAATATTTTGCTATTTACAGCATCCATTCACTCTGCAGATATTTATTCATTCGATAGATGTTTATTCATCCATTTATTTAACAAATGGTTGTATTTGTCAATGGATACTTCTTAAACTTCTACTGTATGCAAGGCACAGGGATGGCCCCTCTTGATATCTGCCCTGTTCTCCCTGTGAGCCTGTACATCCAGGAAAGTCCTTTCTGTACTCATGTCACCATCACGGAGAAGCCACAACCTTTGCCTTGATTATGACACATGGTCTTGCAGCCTCTCTGAGATAGAAGAACGGGAGCAGGCAAACGCTCTAGACCATGGCTGGGTATCTCTGTTACTTTCTCTGCCTTCCAATGAACATGCATCAAGGGTCATCCAGATACACAAAGCTTGATACTAGGAGCTCAAAATAAAACACAAAGAAGACGTCGCCTGTATACAACCTCATAGTTCAGAGGCATGCAGGGAGCTCTGGAAACCCAAACTCGATTGTGGAAGGGAAGTGGGGATTAAGATGAATGAATGAATGAATGGATGAATGCATGATGCTATATTTTGGAGCCAGACTTCTGTGCCTGCTTCAGAAACTGAGCCAGGCAGAGAAGACACCCAGGAACAAGTAGGATCTCCCCAAGCTCACTCGGGCTGCAGACACTGAATCCCCCACCAACGCAGGGTTTAATTATCACAAGAAGCGAGGTGAGCATTTTCCAAACCTTTCTGTGAGTAGCTTGGGCTGAGTTTTGGCCTGTGGTAGCCCTCACCTATCATCACTGCAGGCCTGCCTGGCTGGCTCGCAGCCCCTGGGTCTAGAGGGGAGTCATGTACATCCAGAGCATCTGAAGCAAGAAGACGTGACTGGTGGGTTGAGGTGTGCATTTAGCAAGCATCAATTATAACACTCAGACCCCTCCAAACACTTGCCCTCTCTCAAGCAGCTTATAATTAGGGAAGGATAATCATGAGGTTAGCAACTCCCAAAGGAGCACCTTTGCAAACTGTGCCCAGCAACATCTGTTAGCCCTTTTGGACAAAGGGTCAGGATGCAATCTGCTCTAACTTCCTGCTCTTGAGGTGGGCAGTATTGGAATAGGGTGATATATTTAAATGCCCAAGACTTAACTTCTCATGCTATATGAGTGACAGCAGGCCATAGTGGAGGGGATGTGGAGGTTGACGTCAGAAAGAAAAGACCAGATTTCCAATCTCAGTTCTGTTACTGATAACTGCATAAACCCGAACGACTTCCTCAAGGCCTCAGACTCTTGTTTCCTCATCTGTAAAATGGGGAGAAGATCAAACCCACATGGTGAGGTTATTTGGAAGTTAGTGTAATGCCTGTAATGTACCTGGGGTGGTGACGGCACAGAGCAGATAATAAATGACAACTAGCATTACTGAGAGTAATAAAACACACTATCATTTTTCAAAAAAAAAAATAAACGTAGATTCCAAAATCTATACTTATGCAAAATCAGCACGGTGCCTACAATTAACCAGTTCTTGATAATACCTTTTATTTTATTTTAAGGTTTCTTGCACTAAAGTAACAACAACAAAAAAAGTATATAGGAGTTTCGTTTTGGAAGAAAACTCTTCATTAAGATAATTTAGCATTTCAAAAGAACATAAAATCATTTTCCAGTTTGATTTGGAGTTTAGCGTCAGTTAATTTCTCTTTGTTCTTCTTTTCTGGTTGTACTAATGTCGCCTTTGTGTGTGTACATTTGTCCAATGCAATCTAAGAAACAATCACCTTAATTGATTGGGCGTTAACCTCTAACAGCTTAAGACATAGGCTTTTTATCTATCGCTCAATCTTTGCTGCAGATGTAATTCCCCACAGTGCTTACATCTTTGTCACCATCACCAGTGGTTCCTTCTCAGGAAAGCATTTCAGTAAATAATGCCTCTGCAAACAAAAGAGGCCATTTACCGGAGAGGCCCCACCGTCGTGCAAAAGCCCACTTACGGTCTTATGCTTTGACTGGTGGTGTACATAATGATAAATTTCATACAGGTGTCACCCTTTTCAAGACCCTGGCAAGGACTGATGGTTTACAGGAGGCTGATCCATCATCCAGGGCAGGTGGCACCCGATTGGAATTTCAGAAATGTGTTCCCAATCACATTCACTGTTGGGTGACTCAGTAACGACCCTATTTGTGGTGCGTTACTGAAAATCAATGTGCCGCATTCAAGGTCAATGTACTGTTGGAAAACTCTTTAAGCACTGATGGATGGATTGTGCTCATTCAGAATAAATGTGAGAAAAAAGTGACAGCTGAGCACCCAAGAGTCACACCAATTTTCAAAGACAGACTTCCTCCTCGAGCGGGCAGTGGGATTCCCAGAGGGGTGACATCACACATTTGCTCTCTCTTTGGGGGGCTGTGTCTGCTTTTGTTTTTGTTTTTTTTTTGTTGTTTTGTTTTGTGGTACGTGGGCCTCTCACTGCTGTGGCCTCTCCCGTTGCGGAGCACAGGCTCCAGACGCCCAGGCTCAGCGGCCGTGGCTCACGGGCCCAGCTACTCTGCGGCACGCGGGATCCTCCCGGACCGGGGCCCGAACCCGCGTCCCCTGCATCGGCAGGCGGACTCTCAACCACTGCGCCACCAGGGAAGCCCGTGTCTGCTTTTCTTAGTGTGTCTTTCCTCACGATTACAGCATCAACATCCAGAATCTCTGTGGATATTTTATCAACCCAATGCTTCAAAATCCCTCCAAGTCAATTTAGAATCAGAGAATTCAGTAGGGGCAAAAGCAAAGCAAAGCATGATGTAGACTATTTAAAGCATATATATTTAGTGAAATAATTTGGAAAATCGCCAAAGATAAGGCACTCACTCATTAGTTTATTTTGTAAACATAAAATCTTCAAAATGTGCTATGCAGTGAATGAGGGGTCTGAGATGTCAAGATGAACAGGCACCCTCTCTTCACTCCACAAGTTCATTGTCAAGGAAGACAGATGGATGCACAACCAAGTGATTAAATGCAACGAGATGTATGCCACACAGCTGTATGGAGAGAGAGGGGCGTGTATAGTGATGTACCCAAGGTAAGGGCATACGGGAGGAAGTTGCCAATTCTCCCTCCGACCATTACCAACCAGAATGGTTGTGGTTAACACTTAGGAAAGTGGAAAAGCAAGTACATGGAAGTTTGTTCAGTGAATTCTGGTTTCCAGGACATTTAAATACTTAAAGAAAATAGGTCCCCAAAGTGGCAAAGGAACTTTTGACAGTAACAGACACTAAGGTTATAAAACAGGTCACATTTTATCACCATAACACTTCCCTCCTGATGACCTGCTTAACAACCAAGCAGAAAGAATGCCGACCAAGATTCTCAATGTTCTGAATGTTTCCAAATGGCAAGTTAGAAGCCTTTTCTGGAGAGATTCAAAACATACATATTTTGTCTTCTTGGATGGAGAATAACTTTTACTTAAAATTTCTCTCTTTGTTTGGTTAGTGTAATTATCTGCTTACAAATTTGATGGAATACATAAAGGAAGAACCTTGGCAGTGATTTGGGGACTATTTAGAAATGTTTCATCTAAACAAAATGCTGATACCAGAGACACCAAGAGTAGGCGAAATGGTACAGACATTTCCTGATTCTCAATGATCAAGTTAGATTAACCTAATAGTAAGTTTGCAGGTTTTTCTTCCCTTTATAGGCAGTGACTGAGTCACCTGTGATCTCCAGCACCTAGTACAGAACCTGGCATACAGTCACTGCTCAATAAAGAGCTATGAATGAATGAATGATGCATGCATGAATTAAATAGCTATGAGGGAGATAACTGTATTTTTCTGCTGCATGGAAACTGCCTTTAACATTCATTTACTCCAAAGGCCTTTCTGTGCATTCAAAGATTTCTTTATCCAACGCTCCAACCTATATCACTGCCATTTCTCTGGAATGCTCCAGAAATCTCATCTCCTGGTTGGGCTGATTATATAACCATTGATAGGTTTGCCCTTTCTACCAATGGCAGTTCGCCAGATTCCTGTCCTTATTTGGAAAGCGAGCTGTACACGTATCCCAGGTCAGTTCCATTCTAGCGTCCACTTGTGCATCTGCTATTCAAGCACTTATGAGCACATACGGTGCACCAGGAACTACACCAGCCTATTGGGAGTAAACGAAGTCTTGGTATAGACAAGATCCCTGTGCTGAAGTTACTCACAGTCTAGGGTTTGTAGGGGTTGAGAGGTGGGTGATCAGATATGTGCACGGATCATTTTAAATACAACATAATAAGAAATATAGCAAAGGAACTGAAACACACATGACGTGGAATATGGGAGTGGAGAGAGCAATTTGGGTCAATTTCCTGCTTAATTTAATACTACAGCTGAGCTTGGGCATCTGATGAGAAGGGACACTATAGGTGGGGAGGTGGGGAAGAGAAATGGAGTATTCCAGGCAAGAAAACTCCATTTATGGAATGGAGAAGGTAGAAAATGGTATGCTTTGTTTGAGAAATGGGGGTTAGTTCAGTTGGGTAGATGTCGGCAGGGACGGGGAGGAAGAAAGGCAGTAAGGGTAAACTAGAAATTGATTGTGAAGGGTTTGAACCTTCCTTCGCACAGCCTTAGGATTATCCTTGCCGACAACAGGGAGCCATTGATCATTTTATCTTTCCACAATACTATATAACACATATACAGAAAAATGCATGGAAAAATGAGCCTATGCATGTTACAACCCCTGGATCAAAAAGCAGAACATGACCAGCTCCAAGAAGCTCCCTACTCACCCTTTCCCTCCCACCAAGCCCATTTCTAGTCACTTCCTCACCAAGGAAAACCACTATTCTTATTTCTAACAGCACAGATTAGCTTTTCAGTTTTCTACTTCATATAAATAGAAGGATATAGTAGGTGTTTTTACTCAGTGTTATGTTGGTTAGATTCACTGTATTGCTCTGTAGCGTTTTCAGGTCATTGTTTTCATTGCTGTAGAGCATTCAATTATACGCATATACCTAATTTTTTTTTTTTTTTTTTTGGCGGTACGTGGGCCTCTCAACTGCTGTGGCCTCTCCCGTTGCGGAGCACAGGCTCCGGACGCGCAGGCTCAGCGGCCATGGCTCACGGGCCCAGCCGCTCCGCGGCATGTGGTATCCTCCCGGACCGGGGCACGAACCCGCGTCCCCTGCATCCACAGGCGGACTCTCAACCACTGTGCCACCAGGGAAGCCCACATATACCTAATTTTTAATACATTCTCCTGTTGATGGACATCTTTATGGCCCTTAAATTTTGGAGTTATGACAAATAGTGCTGCTGTGAACATTCTAGTATATGCCTTTTGGTGAATATGTGTACACATTTTAGCAGGGTACATACCCAAGAGCGTCCAGTGTTAGTAGATAATGCCAAATGGGTTTTCTAAGTGTGGTTGTTCTAATGTGTTCTTCAATCAGTCATTCAAGAAACTTCTGGTTGTTCTGTATCCTCAAAACAACAACTATGATATTTTGTTTATCCAATTAAGGTTTATATTTTCAACTAGACTATAAATTTCATGAGGATGAGAACCACATGTGCCTTTTTTTTTTTGTTTTTTTACCATTGCCTCTCTAGTGGCTGGTAAAATGCTTGCCACATGGTAGGCGATACACACACACACACACACACCACCTACCTCAACAAATGCACAAGCAAGTATGTATGTTCTAGAGACTTTCTCAGATTATGATATTTGTCTTAGATTTTTCCGTTTAGGCATAACCTGTATAATATCCTCTAAGCTTAATTACGGAACCTATTATTATGGATGAAAATGGAGAATTAGTGAGACAATCTATTAATTTCCAGGTTGTGCCAGATTACTCAGTGAATTTGTAAAGTCAATCCAAAGAGGAGCTAACGTCCTAAGGAGGAACATTTTTTAAAATTCCAGTAATGTTTAAGTAGCAAACAATTGTCTGTGTTCACCTCCTTTAGAGAGGTTTTTGCACTGTCTTAAATAGAGCCTATGTCTGCTTTTGTGAATTAGTGGCAGGAAAGAATATCAGAGGAAAAATGTAAAAGCAATGCAGCCATGTGCTTCACTAGGGCCTTGTCCCGGGTCCACACTCACAGTCATCAATTAAAGAGCTGGCTCTCATCTTCCTGATGAATTTCTACTTGGTCATTGTTAATAATGAGGTCAGAGAAATGTGTTTACACAGGGCAAAACGAAATGAAAGGCACAATGTACATACGTAAGGCATCATTTAAGGCGCATCAGAGGTGAGAGAGTAGCTGTATTATCCGAGACCCTGGCTTCATCCCTGAACCCTGCTTGCCCGCAAAGAAACCTCCAGTCGTATTATGTTGGTTGTAATGAATGATGATGATGCAAGCACAGACTTGGAATTAGAGGTGGCCCAGGGATATGTCAGATTATTGTCTAAGCCTGATTAGTTACCTATTCCTGTGGAATGAATCACCCCAAAACTTACTGGTTTAAAACCACAATACTCATAGATTATCTCTCATGGTTTCTATGGGTCAGGGATTCGGGAGAGACAGGTCAGTTCTAATTGGGGTTTCCCATGCAGTTGTGGTGGATGCTGATTTGGGTTGGGACCATCTCAAAGGCTGCTTCACTCTCATATCTGGTGCTAGGCTGGGGAGACTTGACCAGAGGGGAGCTGGAACATCTGGGGTTCCCTGGGCATCTCTGTGCAGTCTCTCTGCAGACGCTCCAGCATAGTGAGTTCAGGGGAGCTGGCCTGCATACATGATGGCTCTGGGCTCCCAAGGCGCATCTCCCAAGAGACAGCCCCAGGTGAATGCTATTTTCTCTTTTACTTCCCTATTATTGGAAATCATGCAGCATCGTAACTAGGCTCTCTCAGAATCAAGGGGAAGGAACATAGACCTCACTTCTAGATGGAGGGTGTCAGCATTACACTGTTAAGAGGAACATATGAGATTTACATGGTCATCTTTGGAAATATTTTCTGCCATCGACTCATTGCTGCAATGTGTGAAGTATATTTCCTGCCTCTGTTTGGTCTGTCCAGGGCAGTAGGGAACAATCTAGACAGGGTCTGGGATAAAGTGGGTACTAAGCAAACACATTCACACGCTGGCTATCTGGGAGAGCCACTCTGATACTGCTCTGAGCCCATATTGCATCTTCATGGAGAATCAAAATCTGTCCTCCTCTGGCTTCTTCCTTCACGATTCATTTCTAGCACCTTGTTATGGACTGAATGCGTTTGCCCAAAATTCATATGTGGAAGCCCCCCCACCCCCAATGTGATGGCATCTGGAGGTGGGCCTTGGGAGGTAATTAGGTTTGGTTGAGGTCATGAGGGTGGGACTTTCCCAATGGGATTAGTCCTTATAAAAAGAGGAAGCGGGAAAAGCTGTGTGGGCACGTGGTAAGAAGGAGGCTGTCTACAAGCCAGGAAGAGGGCCCTCATCAAGGACTGAATGTGCCATCACCTTGATCTTGGACTTGCAGCCTCAGAACCGTGAGGAAGAAATGTCTGCTGTTTAAGCCACTCAGTGCCTGGTATTTTGTTACAGCATCCCAGACTGACTTCAACATATCAATTTTGAGGGGACAAAATTTAGCCCAGAATGCTAAGAGGTCATAGAGTAAGACTGCTCCTTTGTTCTTATCTTTAAAACACTGGAAAATGATGATCGCATTGCCTGCCGTCACTCCCTCTTCTGTAAGCTCCAATCAATGCCCTCAGCACCACAGATGCTAGCACACCTATCGTTCCACCTGGAACAGTTGCTAAGACTTTGGCAGAATAAAGCAAGGCTATCATTTTCCTGCCTTTGAAACTCCATTTATTATAAAGTATTCTACTAATAGTTTTCTATTTTCTTTTTCTCATTACCTTGCATGAAACCTTGATTGTCCTTAAATATACCTGTAGTTTTATTATTATATCCTTTAATCGTTACAACCATTATGTGAATTCAATATTGGTATAGCCATTATATAGATATAGATACTGAGGATAAAAGAGTTTAGCAGAGGTACAGGTCTCATGATAAAGCCTGAATATGCATCTAAAATTATATCATAGGCAGCACTTTTCCTTCATCTTGTGTAAATTTCAAGGTTTACATGAGGCCAGTGCTACAGCCTTTTCCTGAGTGAGCGAGCGAGGTCAGAGGGGCCTGTTAATGCTTCCCTGATTGCATTCCCTTACCTCTTCTTTGTACCATTTAAACACACTTAGGTACACATTTATTATATAAATTCTGATGGTAAAAATAATGCAGGCCTATCTTCCACAGTTTGGAAGGTGTAAATAAGTTTAAATCTGAAAAGAAAAATCACCCATTATCCCACCAACCTAAAATGATAGCTCAGATCTTCCTTTTTTCCTCCAGATATATATTCACACACACACACACACACACACGTATACATATAATATATGCTTACATTTCAATACTATAAACCACCCCTCATAAATTTGGTTTTTAATGGCTGTTAAATAATTCCATTGTGTATACGTAGCCCAATTTATTCAATAATTAACCTTTCTTTTTAGAAGGACAGAAGATCACAATGTAATTCTCATAATTCCATTAATTACACTTTCTTGTTGAAACATTTATTCCATTTCTTGGTAAAAACCAACGAATTTCTTCAACTTGGACTGTGATCTCTTGGCCTAATGAGCCTACATGTATTCCAGTCATAAGCCACAGGACACTGTAGTTGGAAGGGCTCGTGGAAATTATGAACCCCAAACCCTTTATCACATATGCAGAGAACTAAGGCCCAGAGAGAGGACGGAGCTTGCCAAGGTCAACAGCAAAATCTGAGACTTCTAGACTACAGATTATTGCTACAGTCTTTATAAAATGAGATGTCTTTACCATTCCTTTACTCATTCCACAAATATTCATTGATGCCCTGTAGGCATCAGGCCCTGTGTATAAAGCACAGAATGAAACAGATCTGCCCCCTGCCCATGGGACTTACAGTGCCCACAGGCCCTGCTTCCACTGCAGAGACGTCCTCAGAGCTTTCTGAATACACACTCTGCATCTCTCTGCCTGAGGCCAATCTCCAGCTTCAGGAATTTGCTGAATCTCTTGCTGTACAGGCTAATGTGTCAGAGAATTAACATTCCAAAAGTGACCCTCAGCCAAGGATGGTGAGAGCTGATTGATCGAGGTCCCAGCTTTCTTGCGTTCCCCCTACTGGCAGTGGGGCAGCTGTGAGCCATGTTCCACTCAGTCTCTAGTGGGTCCCCAGTGGGATGGAAACTCAGTGGCCCCCAGAGGACCCATCATTGTTCTGCTCATCAGGCCTCCTGGGATCACCTCCCTGGGGATAATGACAAAGGAAAATGCAACTACGAACTGCTCTGCTCTTTGAGTACCATGACAATTTTGTAGTGACAAGTTTTGTAGTGACAATCTTATTGGGCAGAAAAAGGGAAATATATACTTCACCTAGGAAATATTATCTTTTTATTTGACCTAGAGCCACCTGCAATGAAATCCGTATTTCAGGTTCTGCTTCTGAGGGAAATCTAAACCAAAACAAACTCATGTCAGTGTTTACCATGCACATTCCATAAAGGAAAAATGATAGCATACCATCAAATAACACAGCAGGGAAACTCTTCCATTTATCTATTGCTACATAAGCAAAACTTAGTGTCTAATAATAATAATAGTATATTATTATCTCTTCTGGGTCTGGGGTGGACGAACTCAACTGATATGTTCTCACTTGGGGTCCCGTCTATGGATACAGTCAGAGGGCAGCTGAGATTAGAGTCACCTGAAGGCTTCTTCACTCATCTCCCTGACGTGTGACTGGGCATCTGTCTCTAAATGGAGACAAAGAGGGAAGAGATACGGGAACATATATATATGTATAACTGACTCACTCTGTTATAAAGCAGAAACTAACACACCATTGTAAAGCAATTATACCCCAATAAAGATGTTAAAAAAAAATAAAATAAAAAAATGAATGGAGCCTTTCCACGCGGCTAGCTTGGGCTTCCCCACAGCATGGAGATTCCTGGGCAGTTAGAATTTTTACATGGCGAATGCCTTCTCCTACCATCTAGTCCAAGAGACAGCTAATGTGAGTGGTTCATGTTAGAGGCTAAGCCTGGAAACTGGCATAGTATCCCTTCCACCATATTCTATTGGATAAGGGTCACAGAGCCTGCTCAGATTCAATGGGGTAGATATAGACCTCACCTTTCAATGGAAGGAATAACAATTTTATCAGCAATGGTAGTGGTAGCGGGATGCAGAAGCATCTTTCTGCATAAGAGATACTGAAGAACACAGGAGACAGCCAGACTGAGAGCTGAGGGGAAAGCATTTCAGGCAGAGAGGAGTATGTGTGCTCAGTGCGGAGACCTGGCATTTAGAGGACTTGAAAGAAAGTGTGGCTGAAGGTGGCAAGCCTGGATGACATATTGGGAGGAAGCTCAAGGGTCTACCTGCCTGAGTCACGTAGGTGATGTTAATTCTTTTAGCTTGAATTTTTAGTAGAAATCAGAATCAGGGGGTTTTGTGATCTGATTTATACACCCCCCCCCCCCTGCCTGAGTCACGTAGGTGATGTTAATTCTTTTAGCTTGAATTTTTAGTAGAAATCAGAATCAGGGGGTTTTTTGATCTGATTTATACCCCCCCCCCCCCCACCACACACACGTATATATATTTAATCTCTCAGTTTAGTGACACTCAAAATGTGAGCCTCAGATTGCCGCCAGACTGCAAAGTTTGTTCCCAGACCATGATAAGATGTGTACACAAATAGACCATAAGCATTTAGAAACTTTCATAGCGTTTTTGACTGCTGCAACATCTAAGCACATTTTAATCTTTTTTTAGTATTTTACAAGAACGTTGGTCCATGATGCATTGGGGAAAAAATATCTAGTCTTTTACCATAGATAGCTTGTAAAACACTTCTCTGACTACTGTGCCGAGCAGGAGGGGGAGGGGGTTGGAAGAAGGGAGATTAGTTGCGAGACTATTGTGTTGGTGACAGTGACGTGGGTTAGCATAGTAGTCACGTAGGTGGAAAGACAGGACAGATTTAATGAAGTACTGAAGGGAAAATAGGCAGAGACTGTGATGGGTTAGTGGTGGGGAAGAAAGAGAGGGGGGTTTCTTGGATGGCTCCCAGGTCTCTGGTTAGACAAACAGGTTTAATGGAAAAGCCATGTCATGAGATGCGAGTGGTTGGTAAAAGGAAAGAGAATTCAGCTCTGAATTGCTTTGCATTTGCCATCACAACTTTCCTATTGAAACTTCTAATGGTCATTGAAAAGGAAATACATACTTAAGACTAAGACACATTATCTTTTTATTTTAATTAAAGCCACCTACAATACAGAAACAAGTCAACATAATTCACTTTTTTAATCAAAGAGAATTCTTTGAGAGCAGAAGAGATATAGCATCCAAATAAATGAGTTGTAATTTTCTTAATGAACTCAGTCATCATGAATCACTGTGTGGAATCACCCCTGTGCTGTAGAGCCTGTGACATTTCCAACAATGCGACACTATTTGGTAAATATTAAAGACCGTTAGAGAAAGAGGATAAGAAATGACCTTTCAATCTATATGGAGCATGTTAATTACTAAAAAGGCGGCAATCGGTTGTAAAGAATTGTTCTTCTGTCGTCACCACTGAAGCACGCGCCCGCCTTTTGGTTATGAATTATCCTTAGAAGAAATATGGACGCGTGACATTTACATTTGCAATGTCATTTAGCATAAGTATGCATTCTTACTGATGTCTTGGGTCCTACAGAGTCTTAAATATGGTATATTTTATGTTCAAGTTTATTTCCAAGTTTTCTCCTGGAAACCACCGAAGAGGCAGTATAGTGCTACAGGAAGAGAACCAGGGTGGAGACATAGGTTCCTGTCTTGAACCATGAACTGCCACTTACCACCAGTGTGATCTAACCGAATTTTATTTAACCCAGAATGTCCCCAAATTATTTGATCACAAGCCTTTTTTTTTTTTTGCGGTATGCGGGCCTCTCACTGTTGTGGCCTCTCCCGTTGCGGAGCACAGGCTCCGGATGCGCAGGCTCAGCGGCCCTGGCTCACGGGCCCAGCTGCTCCGCGGCATGTGGGATCTTCCCAGACCGGGGCACGAACCCGTGTCCCCTGCATCGGCAGGCGGACTTTCAACCACTGTGCCACCAGGGAAGCCCGATCACAAGCCTTTTAATTGCATAACACCTCTTGATATTCCACAGTTTTGTGGAGTCCACATTGGTGCAGTGATTCACAGAATGGAAATTTGGAACATGGAGCCTGGGTCAGTATCCCAGCTCCACCATTTACTAAATGTGGATATGGGGCTTGTGACCATGGCTTGCTTTCTTTGTTAAGTGGGAAGAAAACACTTTATCTAGGAGGATTATTGTTACTGAAAATAATATGTAAGATGAGGAAAGGCTTGGAAAGTGGTTGGCACAGAACTAGGCAAATAGTACAGCTCAATATATAGCAGCTGTGTTTTGGTTTTTCATATCCCTATGCCCGGCACATAATAAACGTTCGTGGTCTGTCAAATTCATTCTCGGAAGACGGTGTGGGAGTTAAGAACCCAGGGTGAGCATAGATTGGCATAGCTGAGACAAGAATCCAAGTCTCCTGAGGCCTGCTTCTGAGTCCCGTTTACTCTAGACCATGGTTTCTCCATGCTGGAAAAGGCACATGTGTAGTTTAAAGAGAGACAAAGGAAAGAGGAAGGGAGAATTGAGTAAAATTAATATTATTACAGAAGAAGAGGTGAGAAAGAAGGGAAGAGGGGTGAGGAGATGGATGAAAGAGATAGGGAATGGAGGAAGGGATCAAGAGAGAGACAGAGGGGCTTCCCTGGTGGCGCAGTGGTTGGGAGTCCGCCTGCCGAAGCAGGGGACACGGGTTCGTGCCCCGGTCCGGGAAGATCCCACATGCCGCGGAGCAGCTGGGCCCCTGAGCCATGGCCGCTGAGCCTGCGCGTCAGGAGCCTGTGCTCCGCAGCGGGAGAGGCCACAACAGTGAGAGGCCCGCGTACCGCCAAAAAAAAAAAAAAAAAAAAAAGAGAGAGAGAGAGAGAGAGAGAGAGAGAGAGAGAGAGAGGGGGAGAGAGAGAGAGAGACAGAGGAAGAACAGAAGGAGGAGAGAGAGAAGAAGGAAGAAAGGAAGGAAAGGGAAGGAGGGAGGGATAGAAGGGTCCATTGAAGACAGGAGTAAAGTCTCCAAAAGAAAGCACAATTGAGCAGGTTAGAATTTTCACTACGGAATTAGGTTGCTTCAGTCCAACTCTAGCTTCAGGTATAGGGGGACCACATATGAGTTTACCTAGCTTCATAATCCTCACCTTCCTTATCTTTAAAATGGGGGAAATGATATTTTCCTTTTAGCGTTGTTACAGTGAGAAAATAAAATAACATATGTAAAACACTTAGCCAAGTGTTTCTTGGCCCGTGATAACATTTAATCATTATAAGGCAGTACCGTTATCATAGCCAGGATGTAACCCATGACACTTTCAGAACTGAAAATCTCAGGGTCAGCTCAGTACCAAGAAATGAGACTGAGCAAAGAGGGGGAACTGTTTGGGTGAATTAAATACCTGTGAATGAACACTTATATGAGAGATATTACAAGGGGGAGGTGGATTCCTTGTACGCAGTAAAAAAGGGTAGTAACAGATGATTTTCCTAGTAGCAAATTGTATACAGATTGGAGGAAAAAATAAACATAATGTATTATTAAACCACTTATTAGACCAGATACGTAGGGTAGGAGATAGTGTAATTTAATAGACCTACTAGCAGCCTGAAATATGTGTTCTTTAAAAATGAGCTTGGGGAGTTCCCTGGTGGCGCAGTGGTTGAGGGTCCGCCTGCCAATGCAGGGGACGTGGGTTCGAGCCCTAGTCTCGGAAGATCCCGCATGCCGCAGAGCAGCTAGGCCCGTGTGCCACAGCTGCTGGGCCTGCACTCTAGAGCCCGTGAGCCACAACTGCTGAAGCCCAAGTTCCTAGAGCCAAAAAAACAAACAAACAAACAAAAAATGAGCTTTGATTTCTCTGCAAGAAAAATGAGAGGGCAGAGCAAGAGAGGCTCCCTTTGCTGATGAATGAATACAGTCAAAATTAATTTCCCAAGATCTGAAAATGTGACCAAAATGAACAAATCCTTGCGTTTGAACTCAGGAAATTTCAGAAATAGGTGTGATCAAGAACTCTGCTTGCCTTTTACATTTTCAGTAGTATTTGGACATGCTGGAGAATGTGTAGAAAAATGTTCATAGGTGGGTTTCAGGAAAAAGAGGGGATCAAATTCAGAAAAGGGAAGATGGTACATGATATGAAAGAGAGCAGTTGAAGGAACTGAAGGCTGAAGAGAGACCCAAGCAATATCTTGAAACTTCGTGCAGTTACAGTAAAGAAGCACAATTAAAACAAAAGGTGGCAATATTGATGAAAAGACGCTTGTGGTTATTTTTCGCAATGGAATTGCAGTGGAATTTTAACCTGTCTTGAGAGGTAGCGAGCTCTGTATCACCTGAGGCATCAAAATGGTATGGGATAAGGATCTACTAGGAACGCTGAGAGAACAAGGGTGTTAGGTTCAATCGACATCTCCCATTTTTTATAGGATATTCACAGTTATTAGAGAAAAAATAAAGAGAGGATAATTTGCTGGTCAAGTAAGTTTGGGAAACATTAAATTAAACTAAGTTAAACATGTCATAGAATCTTTAGCACTAACTCTCCCAGAGGGGATATTAGTATGCATCACTTCCAATAGAACAAGAGAAACTTTTTGCTGGGGACAAGGTAAGAGATGTGTGATGAAATGGTCTTTAGCAAACACAAGTGTACATAATCTCCAAATTACTTTCAACTTGAAGGTTCCACGAATCCATATAAGAAAACCACATCAATGTTCCTAGCAGTGGTCAAATTTAATGGAGTACACGGTTAGAAAAACCAAGAGTACAGACATTGTAACAACATTAGGGACCATTAACTTAGATGAGATGAAAGAGAAGAATGAGGGAAATAAAGGCACTGACCTCGTAGAGATGTCTCTGAGTGACTGAGAAGTGAACAGAGCAGTGGGCATACGACATAGAGTAGCAGACAACACAGGTAGAACACTGTTTGATATAAATCATAGTGATATCTTTTTGGATCTGTCTCCTAAATCAAAAGAAGCAAATGGAACCCAATTAAACTTAAAAGTTTTTGCACAGCAAAGGGAACCATCAAGAGAACTAAAAGACAACCTACTGAATGGGAGAAAATATTTGCAAGTGGTATGACTGATAAGGGATTAATACCCAAAATATATAAACAGCTCATACAACTCAACATCAAACAACCCAATTAAAACATGGGCAGAAGATGTGAAGAGACATTTTTTTTTTTTTCCAGCAAAGATATATAGATGGCAACAGGCACACCAAACAAATGCTCAACATCACTAATCATCAGAGAAATGCAATCAAAACCACAATGAGATACCACCTCACACCTGTCATAATGGCCGTCACCAAAACAGCGTACAAATAACGAATGTTGTCGAGGGTGGGGAGAAAAGGGAACCCTCCTGCACTGCTCGTGGGAATGTAAATTCGTGCAGCCACTATGGAGAACAGTATGGAGGTTCCTCAAAAAGATAAAAATAGAACTGCCATATGATCCAGGAATTCCTCTGCTGGGTATATATATCTGAAGAGAACAAAAACGCTAGTTCAAGAAGATAATTTGCACCCAATGTTCAAAGAAGGATTATTTACAACAGCCAAGAAATGGAAGCAACCTAAGTGTCCATCAACAGATGAATGGATAAAGAAGATGTGTGTGTGTGTGTGTGTGTGTGTGTGTAATGGAATATTACTCAGCCATAAATAGAATGAAATCCTGCCATTTGCAACATGGATGGACCCAGAGGGTATCATGCTTAGTGAAATAAGTCAGACAAAGACAGATACTCCATGTTATCACTTATATGTGGAGTGTGAAAAATAAAACAAATGAACGTATATAACCAAACAGAAACAGACACACAGAGAACAAACTAATGGTTGCCAGTGGGGAGAGGGAAAGTGGGGAGAGGCAAGACAGGAGCATGAGATTAAGAGATACAAAATACTATGCGTAAGATAAACAACAAGGACATACTGTACAGCACAGGGAAATATAGCCATTATTTTGTAATAACTTCAAATGGAGTATAATCCATAAAAGTACTGAATCATTATGTTGTACACCTGAAACTAATATAATAAATCAACTACATTTCAATAAAAATAAATACATTTAGAAAATAATATTTAAATTTAAAAAATTAGTTTATTAAAAAGAAAAGAAAAAAACCCAGCTGGACAATGGGAGAATTAAACAACAAAACGAGAGCCAGAAAGAATGGGAAGGGCGTGAAGTCGTGGTGGATGTGGGTTTGTCTTTTATTTTTAAGTATGAGATGTTCCTGGCCTGAGGCCAGACCAGTGTGGACATAGTCAACTTCCTTCCCGATGGGAAGAGCTCCTCAGGAAATCCATCCAGAAGGCTTCACAGGAAATGTGGATTCAGATAGGGCTGCCTCTTCATGACAGAGCCTGTCCCTGAGTGCACTGACCTGATGGAGTTACTGCCCTCTTCCCTCACAGGGCATCGGCTGCTTGGTGAATGGCATCCATACACATCTCCTTGGACTAACAAGACTCGTGAAGAGCACGTTTGGTCTCCAATTCTCCATTCCCCAGCCTTGGGGAAAGTCATAACCCTTTCCTAATGGCAAGCACCACTTCCTAATTCCCTCCTGCCTGGTCATAAACTGTCCTCGGTAGAATCTGCCTTTTCGTTGCATCTCCAATGTGCATCCAATGTCCTGCAGAAGCTAAGCCCTAGGAGCACTTTCCCAATCAAGTCTTAATCATATCTTTCCTTCTTCCTGTTCTAAGCTTTGACCTTTACAGGCAGAATCCCAGCTAGCGTCCCATGAACAGAAAATTCTATTTCTCCCCATTGTTTTACGAGCCACTAAGCTGAATCTTAAGGAAGACAAGGGAGAGATGCAGCTCTTTTAAGTGAGACATACCTATCCCTTCCTGTTACAGACCCCCGCCTCCCGATGCCTGCTCTGGGACCTCTCAACAGCCCTCATCTAGAAGAACCTCATATTTCTCATCAAATCCATAGCTTAAGAAGTCACATTATATTTTGAGACGACTTTTCTCACTCAGGGTAATTCACCTGTGATCCATCCAACTTGTTGTGTGTACTAATAGCTCCTTTTTGCTGCCGAGTAGTATTTCGTGGCATGGGTGTTCTAGAGTTTGTTTGACCGTTCACTTGTTGAGGGACATTTGGATTGTTCCCAGTGTTGGGCTTTTGTGAGTAGAACTGCTATAAACATTCATATACAGGTTTCTGTGTGAACATTAGTTTCCATTTCCCTGGGAGAAGTGCCCCAAAATGTAATTGTTGAGTCACATGTTAAGCACACGTTTGGTTTTGAAAGAAACCACCATGCTTTTTCTCAAAGTGACTGTGCCAGCTTGCATTCTCACCAGCAGTGTATGACTGCTCCAGTTCCTTTGTATCTTTACCAGCATTTGGTGTTATACCTCTTTTATTTTAACCATTCAGATAAGAGTGTAATGGTTCACTGTGGTTTTGGTTTGCATTTTCCTAATGGGTAGTGCCACTGCACAACTTCTCGTGTGCTTGTTTGCCATCTGTGTATCCTCTAGGGTTAAGTGTCTGTTCATGTCGTTTGTCCATTTTCTAATTGGATTGTCTGGATTTTCTGCTATTGAATTTTGAGAGGCCTTTGTTTTCTATATTAGTCCTTTGTCAAATATATGGTTTAAAAAAAACAAAAAAAGAAGTCACATTGTAGCCCTTCAGTACATCTGGAAAGATTAGAGTCTATTAAAAAAAAAAGCCTTTGGCACAAGCAATTTAAAGCTCAAAGCTCTAATCTGGAATTGGTATATTTGTCTTGATCTTTAATTATTAAAGTTGCTTTATCGATCTGATACCTAAAACGCAAACAACAAAAAACAGTTCAAACTAACTGTTCAAGAGGTGGGCTTTTACATTTTGGGTCTTCTTCTTTTTTTTTTTTTTTTAAAACATCCTGGGTCTTCTTTACTAGTCTTTGAATCTAATCCTTTTCTTCTCCTAATTGATAGGATTTAATTCATTAACAAGTTTTAACACTTTGTTTCCACTGCTTGGCAATTTCTCCCCCAATCAACAGGAAGTACACTAAATCTCGTCCCTGGCAATAGTTGCATGGCCTTCATAAATGTAGTTTCCTTGGAACTTTAAAACCAATTTTAACAAGCCCACTTTGTAGTATTCTGTGCCCAGTGGCTGCCCAGTACTCTAAAAAAACCTTTGCACACTTCTTTGTCTTACCACAAAGACACTGTATTATTAAATGAATCTTATATATAGGACAGGGTTGTCATGGAGACATGCTCAGGCTTCTTCATTGGGTCAGTCAACAATGTCAGTTTGGTAGAGATGTACTCCAGATAATATTTATGGATGGGGGATCTGATGCGTTAAAACAGGGCGCTATTTGTGAGGGTCACTTCCTGTTGGAGCCATCAGCCTGATTTCTGATTCATGAGTATGATCCAACTTCCCATCCCAGGCAGATAGCTCCTTGCCATCTTTTGCTACTGGCCCTACAGGTAAGAGAAGATGAAAGCATGCCAAGGTAGTCAGCATCACTAGAAAAATAACTCTAACTCCTTTGAATAAATTATAGGGAGTAGAAATGGTAATTAAGAATTTATTTACTTAGGTCAGTGTTGGACGCATAGTGGGCACTCCACAAATATTTGCAAAATGAATAAACTAATGGCAATTGTCAGATTCTTTGCCATCAAGGAACTTGCAACCTCGTAGCGATTCAAACAAAGACACCACTGACCCACCCTCCCTGTCACTTATGTGACCCCTAAGGATAACATATGACATCCTCTGGCTTCCATACTTTCCTCCAAACCTTCTTGAATATAATTATGTGTTCCGTTTGTATCACCTCTTGCGATAATAAAGACCAAATGTTAAAATTCTCAGTGGAAAGTAGGAGGACTACATTTATTTTGTTGGTTAAATTATCTGCGCGCCCTCGGGAAATCATTACGTTTAATACACTCAAGGTGCTACAAGAAGGTTCACACCAACAGGGTAGAGACAGTTCTTTCTTTGCCTTGAGAAGTTTACAGTGGAAACAGAAAAACAAATCAAGCTGATATGAACCAGATGAAAAATATATTTTTAATTTTATACGACCCTATTCTTTGGACAGAATACACACTAAATCCATGGTTGTTAAATGCACACATTTCTAATGACACTATTCAGACTATCTCCAGTAACACCTGAGTGATTTTCAAAAAATATTCTAAATTTCTGGTCCACTGTATTGCCTTCCTTTCAAGACAATTCAATTTGGGTTTGAAGAGAGAGGGCTGTTGTCATAAAGTGCCAGATGTTGAGAGAGGACTGAAAGATTCAGCTATATCCCTTAAATCTATATACCAAATGAACATCAGGAAGACTGGCAGACTTTTTCAGAGGGTTGGCATGGTGAGTTAAAGGCAAAAACTGACAATGTTATATGTACGTTTAAAGTTGTGCTTACATATAAATCTTAGAATGTCTTCAAAATATTAAAATCTTCTAAAATGACACAATAAAACATGACTGAAATTGATTACAAATCAGTTTTAATCATAAAAATTTAATAATTTAAAGTTTACTTATTTATTTGAGAGAGAGAATATTCTCCAAATCTTGTTCTCTAATTACTTTGCTATTATAAATACATAGCGATGTTTCAGAAGATATATTTCCTTTGTTGTGCCTGGCAAACTAAACAGAATTTTATGTAGTTATGTAGAGAATGGCTAAGTCTTTCCTTTGAGATATATGACAACCATAAAAAAAATCCCAGGAGCAGAGATGATGTCATATATAAGACTAATTAACACACCTACAGAATAATGTTTGTTATATGGTCTTTTAAATGGTATGGCCTAAACTAATGATGGGGAAGACTTCGGACTCAAACACCACCTGTGGGAGTGAGGAATAGAAGTGGAGTCTTTGCACAAAAATAACGAGATCTCCTTTAACCCTTGGTCACAAAAAGTTCATCATCCCTGAAAGAGAGAGTCCTCCAGGGGACTGAGACTTTACAGAGTCATAAGAGATTGTCAGGTGGACAAGTAGAGAGATGGCATCCATTTAGAAGGAAGATCATGGCGACGTCATAGATGTGTGAGAGTTCATGATGTGCCTAGGGAATTACCAATATTTCAAAATAGAAGCTAGAAACTGGTGGGAGATAAGACAGTAGGGAGATGGCAGGATAAAAGCCAGGGGAATTTTGTTTTGATTCTGATGATGGAGAGTGTGGCAGAGAAAGCAGCGGTCACTTCTCATTCTATCCACTCACACTCATTTCTGCACTCGCCTGAAGGGGCAGCCCCGTTACCAGCTCTGGCCAGCAGTCTATGGGCAGATGTGACAGCTGTCACTCCCAAGCTAAAATTAACAACAGCTAGACTTGGATCCCCTCTCCCTCTCTCCTCCCCTGCTTCCTGAAAACCCAAGGAGCTTTCAGTTGAGAAGGCATAGCCACAGACACTGGAGACAAGTCGTCCCCGAGAGTTGCCTAGACCCACAGTGGACTTTGCATGAGCAATAAGGTAACCTCCATTGGGTTAAGGCACCAGGACTTCGGAATACTCTTAACTTACTCTCTTGTGACCAACAAAGGAAGAACTCGTGAGCTTATAAGATGGGATTGACACGGTGAGATAGGCTTATTCGGAAGATTCTGTGACTGACTCAAAACTGAATTACACTGGAGAACTACGAACCTAACACTTATTGGCATTTGTGGTGGTCCAGTCCTTTACATGGATGGATGTTCTCGCTTGATCCTCATGACACTTTGGGACTGATGTTACCATACTCATTCCCATAATTTGTACAAGGTCGAGAGATCATGGTAGCCCAGGGTTCAAACTCAGTCTGACGTGAGAACCAAACCCTTAGCATTTCAATATAACCCGGGTCCTTGATTTCCTATTGCAGTCAACTATCACTAATGTCCCATTTTACCATTCTCTCTTGGTTATAACTTTTGAGCTTTTCCATTGAAAAGGGTTTAGCAATCCATCTCTCTTCTGTTTTCCCCCAATTCCATTACTAACATCGTCCTCTGGGGACATCCCTCCATGAAACACCATCAAGTTGGCCTGGCAGTCCCACCTGCCTGGGCAACAGGCTTGGTCAGCCCCTTGTGCCCCCAAGATGATTGGTAAGGTCAAGGGCTGTAGGAAGGATTCTGTGGGTTTGAGAACGCTGCATGATGATGAAGGAGCATGAACAGACTCTTGAAAGCTTAGAAAGCCCTCATCTTCCATGTCAGTGAGTACAGAGAACACTGAGGGGGAGGAGGAGGTTGGAAACAGCACCAGGCAGGGAAGTGGTGCCAAGAAGACACTTAAGAGCTCATATTAGGCTTCTTGCCCAAATGGCCAATGGATCTGAAATTGTGCGCATAAAGCAAGAACTTGGCACAGGATTCGAGGTGATGAGTGTGCATGATGCCTTGGGTGGTGCACGGGAGGGAGGCTGATGGGAAGAGTTTCAAGTCATAGCTCTAGACACTGTCTGGGTAAGTCTCATGGAGCCAGAGACTGTCCCAGCCTAGGACTGCAGTGGTTTTGTTGCAGGGAGTAAATAAATGGACTGCCAACATTGTATTAAGAGAGAAGGAGAGAGACCCATATGCAAGAAAAGCACTTAGAAGCGGCTAACAGTTGGCTAGATTAATGTTCTGGGGCTTAGGGGGGTTGATGAGTTGAACACAGCACTGATTAAGTACTCAATGGGTGGAAGGCTCACCATGGTCTATCCCCTACCTTGCATCACCTGCGGGAGCAGATCAGGATGTCAAACATGGGGAGCATGGGGGAGAGACATATCTTCAGTGGGTATGAGTCACTGTGTACCTTGACTATCAAAATGCACTTTCATAACGGATTTATCAAGTAAAGGCATTAGGCCAATTAGGGCCATGGGTTGGGGTGAGTGAGAGAGGTATTAGCTTCAGGTGCAAAATTTAAGGAGGCACCTTGTATTTGCATAACTCAGACTCTCTTGCCTTACCCTAATCCTGGTCCTGTCAGATCCTGTCTTTGTTTAAATTTTTATTTTTTTCATCATGGATTTTTTTTGCATTAAAATTTACTTTTATTAAATATCACATTAAAATATTATTTATATTGATCATGGAGGTTTTTTTTAAATGCCCCCTTAAATTCTGCACCTGCAGCAAATGCCCCACTTGCCTCACCTTAATCCTGGCCCTGATGCCCAATCAGGAAAAGCCAAACAAAGCTCATATAATAACATTTGTACTTTGCCCCAGGCAACTTGCCTAGTCAACACAAGAGGAGATTTCAAACACACATTTCAAAAGCCTGACTCTGAAGCCCCACTCTTTCTATCTCATTATCTCTACCAAGTAAGCATATCTATTACCACTTGGGCAGGTGGGAGCATCCGTTGACATGATGGTATTCCAAGCAGGGCTGTCCCTACAGGACGATGTCAGTAATGGAACTGGGGTAAATAGAAGCTAGATTGCTAAACCCTTTTCAATGGTTATAATACACCAAGAGTTAACGTTAAAAGAAGAATGAAGACCCCGTACACTGGACAGACAGCTGAGGAGCCCACTGAGATGAATGAGAATTTCTGAACACCAAGTGGTTATTGACATCTTTGGAGAAGTCATCTTTCTAGGACTCAAGGAAGTAGGGAAGAAAAATATTTTATTTAGGACTGTATCACGGTACATTTGAACGGGTACTATAGACATCATGTGTCTTCTTCAGAGCTCAAAAGGTATACTGGCTTTAGAAGCACTTGATAAATGTTTTTTTAATAATTAAATTATTATTTATTTATTATTCATAAGATAAATTATTTATTATTATTATTTACAAGTTATAAATAATAATAAAAACTAGGCAGCCTTACTATTTAGTCTCACAAAAGAATGAGAGAGACCTGAATGAATGAGCTTGGACAAATCTCCAGCATATACATCAGACAAACGAAAAGAGGAAGAAAAAGATGCCTAGAATAACCCAACTATTTTTAGATTTGATGGTGTATGTGTATATATTTAGACAGAATCACACTCCTGAGCTGATCTGGAGAAGGTTATCCAGGGAGCAGCATGGAATAGATGATTACGCCTAATGGAAATATACATTTTTAACTGGGATCATAGCTAACAAGCGACACTTCCTGACCCCATGAAGAGAATGGAGCATAACCCTTCCAGTCACAGAAAAATGCAGATCATGGTGGAGAAGCTAGAGATAGATCTAACTGCCCCATTTAGCAAGTCTAGCAGGGTGCTGGGCACACAGCAGATGCTCAGCATCTATTCACTGGATGAACAAAATACGCTAATCTCAGGTAAGACAAGTGGTGGAGCATAGTATGTATTAGATTGGAAAGGAGGATTGCCTTTCCGAAAGCGTAGCATGGGACCTCTTTGTGATGTGAAGTTTGGGCCTTTGCACGTGCAAAGAATCTGTTTCCATAAATCGTAATAAAAGGTCACCATCGCAGGTCAGTGGGGAGTAGATTCTGAGATGGAGATTTATAAGCAGAAACTTTATCAGCGAAAGCTCTCAGGATCAATATATGAATGGGAGTAAAGGAAGCAGGACTGGGCAGAGGGAGAAGTTGGGTTGGGATGCAGTTGTAATGGAGGTTTCAGCCAACCTCTCAGGGATCTGGGATTGCCCTTGAGACTTGTCCTGAATTGGGGCAAGTGGGTCAGCCCTTTATACAAGTGCATCTACAAGTCGCTGGGTGTGAGCTGCCTTTAGGAAAAAATCACGACTTTGGACAAGGCAGCTCTCATCAGCCCAGAGCAAATCTCAAAGAGGCAATACTCCCACAGGCTGGAGGAATGAGTGCCGGTGTGCTTGGATCCTGTTATTATAGCTATAGCTCTCAGATCAGTGCATGAATTTAATGCACTGTGGAATAAGTCTTCCGTTGCTATCACAAAGTGCCAAGCTAAAGAAGAATAACGACAACAGTAACATTCATTAAAAGCCATCAATATTTACTGGGTCTCTACTAAGTGCTAGGCACTGTTCTAGGTTCTGTGGATAGGGCAGTTTAAAAAAGAAAATAGATGAAAAGGCCTGCCCTGTTTAAGCTTATATTTTATAAGGAGGATACAGACAAGATAGACAGAGCTACCTAGCCAGCTAGATGGATCATGGATGGATGAATGGCTAGAAAGTCAGATGGATGCATGCATGGATGCATGGATGGCTGGATAGATAGTTGGGTAGATAAATAGATAGGTGGATAGATGATAGATAGATAGATAGATAGATAGATAGATAGATGAATTAGTCTGAGATTGTGAAAAGTAGAGAAAAATAAGGCAGAGGAAAGAATAGGGTAATTCTGGGGCAGAGGTGAAATTCAGTGTTTTGTAAGTGAACACAGAAGACCTCACTCAAAAAAAGTAGTTTCTGATCGAAGCCCTGAAGGAAGTGATCAAGCCATGTGTATACCCGGGGAACGATGTTCCAGCTAAGAGAAAAATGATGATAGATAGCATCTAATAAAAGCTCACCCTGTGACAGAAACCCTGCTAGATGTTTTACAAACTGTATCTAGTTTAATCCTCCAACAGGTAATATTAGTTCCCTTTGAGACAACTGAGATCTATAGAGATTAAGGGATCTTTTTCCCCCAAGATCACTCAGAAAGCAAATACAGGAGGCCAGATTCAAAGCCAGCGTGAAACTCTAAAGCCTCCTTCAGAGGAAGGAGAGTCCAGGGGACACTGGACTAAACTTGATCACAGGGACGTGTCCCAGCACTGGCTCCCTGAAGCTGGTTGTGACCGGGCACAGCTAGACACTCCACCCAGTAGTGGAGGAGCGGAAATGGTGACCTGGTCAGCCTGAGTTCAGAGCCTGAGTGCCTTACCAGTGGCTACCCTGCCTCCCAATGCACCGTGACTGGGGATGGGGGTGGGGGCGGGTACCACCTGACCGGTCTGGCTAAGATGTTGATGCCCAGACAGGCAGGCTGGTCAAAGCAAGCCCTTCCCAGAGCGCTGCCTTAACCAGGCTTCCTGTGTCCATTTCACAGACCAACCAACAGACCAATGAAAACGAGAAACATGGAAGACCCCAGGGCCCGGCGAGGAGAAGCAGCAGATCTAGCAGGGCTGGTGTAGACAGAAGGCTGCACTTGTTCTGAGGGAGCCTCTGGCTCCGTGCCCTCGGGCCCATTGTATCTCCTCAACCCCTTGACAGAATTATTGGCCTCTTTGGCACTTGTCCCCCCAAGCATCCTCCCCAGCTCCCAGGCCACCATACCCACAGGATGCAGCCTCGGTGAAGAGGCACAGATGGGTCTGACTGTGGACAATGTGGACCTCACCCAACGCCTCCCGCTTGGCTTTTCCCACACAAATCAAAGCTGATTCTGCATCAGAAGACACTTCAGGTTTCTTAGTAGAGTCCCTGCACTGTGGAAGATCGAAAAAGGGGGTAAGAGAACAGTTACCGTTTGACCCAAGTTAAGCCTTATGTCTCACGAGAGTCTTCCCAGGTAGGTGTGTTATCTCCAGTTTATGCAAAGAGCAGCTAAGCCCCACAGAAGGTAAGGATGGGCCATGTCCCCTTGCGTCCCTCCCACAGATGGCCACGTTCAAGCGTTTGCTGAGCTACGTGCAAGGGATACTCAGGTCAACAAATAGTTACTAAGCACTGAATTAAGTCTTGAAGTTATGAGGATTTAGATTAAAATCAGAGAGGCCCTGTCGTCAAGGAGTTCATGATTTAAAAAGGAGTTCTCAGTCCTGGCTGTCACCTCAAAAAAACAAAGAAGATAAAAAAAGCCAATACCAACTCTGGGAGATGCTGATCCAGAGACATGCTAGTTTCTAGGAATGCACTGGAGCTTGTCCTCACTGGATCCTCTCTCTTTGAGTTCAGAGTTGAACAGGGTCCTACCTCAACTCTCTCGCCTTTTCTCCACCAATTGCAAAGTCTCATTTGGGTCAGTTTCATTCTCGTGACATTCACTCCCACGTCTCCACTAGCCACCTGGAGTTGTTTCCACTTAAAGGTTGGTATAAGGGTTTCTATTTTGGAACTTTCTGCCTCTAAGTTTGAGCAAAATTCACAGCTGAAACTTACAAAAGACACAAACTACCAAGATACTGCTATTTCTACTCCTTTAAAGCCTTCTTTTTATTGATTTCTTAGATCCCTTCTTCACTTTATTTCTTCCCTACTCCATTCCTTAGCCATGAGGCTTAATACTAATACAGGTGGGAATTTTTGGGGGGGGCGGGGGGGAGGAGTAAAGCAGGACGAAGTGCAGTCAGGGGTGAACCAAATTAGTGGGAGATGCAAACCTCCCCCGATGGGGGCTTCTGGCTCCTGGCTTATTAAATTGCCTCTGATGCCTCCCTGATAGCTAGCTGCTTCCTCTGTACTTGAAAGCATCCAAATCGCCTCACTGCTAATCTCCATTTTGCTTCTCTGACTTTGAATTGTTTAATCCTTTTTTAAAGTCTCTTATGTGACTCAGCAATCTTTAAAATATTTGGAAGGAGATGTTTTCTTTCCTACTGGATAGTGGCCATCAAGTATAATCACAGGGCCATATGTTAATTAGGCATCTAATCTACCATTTCCCAAGTGGGCCCTGATAATAGTTTCACAGAAAAACTAAGTTTGAGATATCTCTTCCAGAAGACTTTGGGTTGGCTTCTTTCTTGGGCCCTTCTCTCCGGAAATGTAGTCTCTCGAGTCTTCTAGCTCAGCGTTCGTAACATACCTGATGCAACGCCTATCCAACTAAAATTAAAAAATAAGGCTGTTTGCTACAATTTGGGGGTGGGGGTAGAAGAACACAGGTTATTAGATATTTTTCTCTTCTTATTTTTTCAATTATATCTCCTCTTCCAAAAGTCGAAATTTCTTCATTCTCGGATCCCACCCTCCTATCACCGCAGATGTGCCTACGTTCAAATTCCATCCGTTTCCTGACTAAGCCAGATGTTTCCTGGCCATAAGTATGACACTCGCCCGATGTCTTTTGGTGCGTCCTTTGGCCAGGACGAAAGCTATTTCCAGTCACCATTTTCTCACAGGGAATGAGCACCTTCCAACGTGGCCTTCCTCAACCTTCTTTTCCTTTCTCACCATGGCTGCCAAAAGGGGCTCTGAGTAGCCTCCACCCATTTCAATGCAGGGATCTGTTCAACAGGGAGCCCCTCCGGAGCCCAGCCAGGTCAGCAGCATCCATGAAACCAGCCTCACCTGCTTTCTCCACTCTCTCACTTCTCCCCCTGCATGTATGGATTGTACTCTGGGTGCTCTGCCATGAATACTGATTCTTTAAAAAAAAAAACAATCTTATTGACGTAGAGGAGGGTCAGTAAAGCACCCTGTAGGATATCTCTCATCCACCTTGAAATACATCACTCATGGGGCTCAGATGATGTCACAGACGACATTTCCTTTTCACAGGACATTAACGTAACCTACTTGGCAATCTATTTAGAATACGTGATCAAACCGCCAGAGGTGGCTGTTGATCCCAGACGACGGGGAAGAAGAGAGAGCAGCAAACTCTAGACCCAACCCTTTAGCCATGAACGTCCCCATGTTACAAGACAAAGAGCTAACCCGCAGGAGGTTCAATAATCGCCTTTACAAAATTTATTTGATGGTGTTAAATGGAGACTTAGTCCTCCTGTTAATTTTATCAGAAAAGATTCTCTTTTCCTACCATGTGTATGTGTGTATATTCACGTCGCTCATACGCAAGCACCCATGGTCCATGGTATGAAGCATTAGGTGCTTTAGGATCAAACAAAATGCTCAAAAGTTCAACGCTGCAGGTATTTCCTAATAATAGGTTTTAAAAAAAGAATAACAAATATTAGCCAACCAGAAGAACAGTAAATGTTATCAAGCAAAGTAAACATTCATTTGTTATTGGAGATGAATTAATATGGAACAGTCAAAATGGCAGATTCTTAAAGCAAAACTCAAGGGGCGAGAGAAAACAATGCTGAACTATGTACAAGTATAACTCTGATACGATGGTGGCTATTTTGCCAAGAAAAGGAAATATCAATTCAAGAATTTTTTTGAAGAATTACTGCCTACTCCCTATGTTTTTTTTAGACCACTTCCTAAATTAGAATGTGGTGAGAGAGAAAGAAACTGCTTGATTTTTCTTGGGTCTCCACATTCCTGCCATCCTTGAAGCCCCCTCTCAATGCCACCGACTTCCATGGTGATTTCCTTACTGCCCAGAGTTCATGTTCTGCCGAGTCACCATTGTTATTCAACTGGGTGACAGAGGTCTCCGCTGGTCATCCTGCGTCCTTTCCTGCCCCTCCCCAATCTGTTCTCCCTACTTAGTGCAGCTGGTGTAATCCTTTTAAAATATAAATGTGTTCATGTTACTTCCCTTACTTTAAACCCTTCATCTGTTTTGATAAATGGGATACAGTCCAGACATCTTCCAAAGCTTCCCGGGTCCTGTGTGACGTGTTCTCCCCTGTCCTCCCCTTGTCCTCTCTGCTCCAGAAGCACTGAACACCTTTCAGTCCCACGAATAAGCCAAGTTCTTTCCTGCCTTAGTGTCTCTCATGTGCTATTCCAAAGCCAGGGAAAGCTCTTCCCCCAGCTCACTGACATTTGTAACAACTTCTCCAGGTGAATTTTTTTTTTTTAATGAGCATGTTCATGTTTCAGAACAGAGGGCAGCAAGCTTGTTCCGTTAAGGGCCAAACAGTAAATATTTTTGGCTTTGTGGGCCAGTCAGTGTCTGTCAGTACTGCTTGACCCAGCCCATTGTGGCTTGAAAGCAGCCATAGACAACACACCAGTGAGGAGGCATGGCTATGGGCCAATAAAACTTTACAAAAACAGATTTGACCAGAAAAAAAGGAAAGAAAAAAGAAACCAGATTTTCCCTTCCGGCCCTAGTCTGCCAACCCACTGGTATAAAGAAATTCTTAAGTAGGTATATGCTTCAGAATCCCTTCAGGACAATTTTTCACAAAACAGACATCTGAACTTCTAAAGGTATACGTATTATATGTAGATATATAATTACATATATATAAATTTTATATATATTAAAATGAAGAAAAACTTTAAAATATTTCTTTCCATTCCCCAGTAAATTGGGCTACCTTGAAGGGATTAGTGAGCTTCCTGTTCCTAGAATATTCAAACAGAAAATGAGTAAGGCTCTAACAGAAATGACGTCTAAGAATTCCTGC
>NW_006779163.1:4064734-4079378 GCF_000442215.2 Lipotes vexillifer | reverse complement strand
TGCTGAAGCTCAGTGAACAAAGTGATGCCACTCTCCAGAATACTTTATGGCTCAATGGTATGAAAGAAAGAGCTTGAACCTGGCATCAAATAGACACACTGCAATCCCAAATTTACCACTTAGTAGGTGTTTAATCCTGAACATTTTTCTCAAGTTCCCTGAGACTTAATTTTTCTTATCAAACTGGAGAGACTAACTAAGACTCGACTGGCATGGGGCCAGTTCGGACACATGCTACATGCATGACATTAGCACAAACCCTGACCCTGTAGTACGTTCTCAATAAATTGCATTCATTTTTAGTATCAGTGTTAAGATTTGTATTTACTTTGCCCCACTTCTCACTATTTTACTCTTTATTAGAAATCCCAAGTTGAGGCCTACCGCGTCGAAAGTGTGTTCCATCCACGCCGGGCTCATGTCGCCCCGTCCAGCCCTCCTGTAGCCTCTGACAAGCTAGGACCTTTGCCGAATACCTTAATCACTTGGGAATCTACATTCTCCTCGCCTCATCCTTGTGGCACCCCACTCGGCTCTTCAAAGGACCCCTGTCTACTCAGCTCACGGGAGGTTTGCATGGGGCACTGAAGCTGTCCTTGCAGAAGGTTCTAGGCAGACCCTCCCTGCTTCGATGACTGTCCCAGAAACTTCCTCAGGCCATAAACAGATATTTGGCTAGATACACGTGGCTAAAAGTTCACATGTTATGCCCTTTTTGTGCTAAAGCCATGGGCCCAACTTCCTTGTAATCCCACCCCTTTCGGGACCGTGTGATCTTCTGGGCTAAAAGACCACCTTTTCTGATTCTGGGACGTGCTGTCCCCGCACATTCTCAGTCTGGGCCTGCAGTCCCGGAGCTACCCAACCAAACACTGTGCAATACTGCCTGGGGTACAAGAAGCAATCAGCGCAAGCTTCCTACACATCTACACGGTGCTGCTCAGTATTTCACCTTTGGAGGAAACACAGGCCCAAATCATTCGTTTCCAGAGCCACTGATGGTACAGATAAATCTCCAATCAGTATACGCACTGATAAGTTCTTATCGGTGGGAAGGGATCTGAGGAAGTGTTCTCAAGTTGATGCTATTGCACTAAGTAAGCCACTAATAACCCTGCCTTATGTGTCATTCTGTGTCCCAGACACTCAGCCCCACACGTTAAAGCCCACACTGGGCCTGAGCACTGCAAATCTCACATATGACAGGGTTACAGGAGAGGGGGAGATAAATGTCTCTGGTTTTTGGACTCTCCATTTCCAGCCTCATTATGCACCACGAACCCTTGTCATGGAGAAAGTTCTGAGAGAGGAGCAACTGAGGCAAGGTGTTCCCTTGGACAGTGGAGCTGTCTAGGCCCATCCTGAGTGATAGGCTGAATCGCCTGGCAGTTTGAAGTTTGCTGATTCATCAGGACAGCGCGGGAGCCGTCATGTCAATTAGCCAGTGCTTGCCAAATTGCAACCCCCAAGTTAATTATAGCTGACTTTCAAATTCCTCTCTTGGAAATAAACTTGAAGTCTATTTCCCATAAAGAGAATGCACTCTCAAACCTTGGGTTTTCAAAGAAGTGATGAACTGGGCTATTGTCCAATAGGAGAGATGACACACCTGCCTTTTCACACGTGTGCCACCTTTCCCATGGGGTGATCAGTGACTTCCTGGGGCTAGGCAGGCTCACTTTATGGCTCCCAGAGTTTTAAAAGACTCTAACGATGCCTGTATATATGGCTAAAATATACAGCATGACTTATGGTGGAATTAACTAGTACAAAATGGATGCCACTTAGTAGGATTTCAAATAGTGGGCTGGCCAAAAAGTTGTGAACGTTGTAGATTATACACGTGTGTATGTGTGAATTCTACAAGCATTCATTGACTATATTTTTAGTGTCAAGTCCACTATAGCCAGAGAGAATGCAGTAGGAAATACGATAGACACGGTACTAGGTTCACAGAAAATAGAGGTATGTGGGGAAAATAAATATCATGTAAATAAATAACTGACTCAATATGGTTACGGGCTTGTATTAGTCACGTCCTCCAGAGAAAGAGAATCAGTAGAGTGTGTGTGTGTGTGTGTGTGTGTGTGTGTGTGTGTATGTATGTGTGTAGATCTGTCTATGTATCTATGTATGTATGTGTCTATCTAGAGAGAAAGACAAAGAGAAAGAGAGAGAGAGAGAGACAGACAGACAGACAGACAGAGAGTGATTGATTTACTGTAAGGAATTGGCTCTTGAGATTGTGGGGCTGCAGGGCAGGCCGACAGTCTGGAGACCCAGGAAAGAGTTGTTGTTGCAGCTTGAGTACAAAGGTCATATGAAAGCAAAACTCCCTCTTCCTTGGGGGATCTCAGTCTTTTATTTCTTAAAGGTCTTCAACTGATTGCATGAGGGTCACCTACATTATGGATTGTTATTATTATTAAATTATTACTGATGTAAATATTGATCTCATTGAAAACAAACCTACTCAGGGACATTTGGACTGATGTTTGCCCAAATATCATGGCCTAGTCTAGCTGACATATCAAATTAACCAGCAGAGGCATTACCACTGTCAAGGATGGAATTCTACAAAAGCACACAACAGAAGGACCTAACATCATCTGTGGGTGCGGCAGGCAGACTTTCAACATGGCCCTCAAGGAGCCGTGCCTCCAGATATTCACATCTCTCTCCCCTTGAGTGCGGACTGGACTTAGTGACTTGTTTCAAACCAACAATATAGATCAAAGGATGCCATCCCTGTGATTACAAAAGTTGTGCCTTTCATCTTGCTCATAGACTCTCTCTATTGCCTTCTTGGTGAAGCAAGCTGCCATGTGGGAGAGGCCACAGGACAAGGAACAGATCATGTCTGTCACTGATCATTCAGAGGAGAACTCAGTTCTTCAGACCAATGGCCCAAAAGAAATTGAATGCTGCCAGTGACCAGCAAGGAAGTTTTGAATGAATCCTTCCCTAGCTGAGCCTTCAGATGAGACTGCAGACCCTTGACTGCAGCCATGTGAGACACCATGAGGCAGAGGACCCGGCTAAGCTGTACCCAGATTCTTATTCCAAAGAAACTTTGAGATTTGTGTGCTATTTTAAGTTGAGAAGTTTAGGGACCACATTTCTTTAGTAACAATAATACCTAATACAATAAGCCGATGGAAGCGTCACCAAAGAAGTGATGATTAATATGACATGAAAGATGCATGCAAGTGAGAGTGTGTGCATCCATATCTTAACACATTTTTGACTAACAGGCATTAGTTTCTTCAAAAATCCCTTAGTCAATAATGTATTAAGAACATGGCAGCAGGTAGAGACTTTAGGAGTTCGTCAGATTGTTTATGCTGAGGCCCAAGAGCAGAGGGAAAAATGTTTTGTTTTCTATATAGGAGAGAATACCAGAATCAGGGCAGTTGAGTTTCTGCTTAAGTTGCAGACATCAAGGAACTTCCCTATGCTCTAAACATCATGGGATTTGGAAGAGGCTCTGAATGATCTCATCACTGTATGGCTGGTACTGGCACATAACAAGCACAATAAAGATTTATTGAATGAATGAAAGAAAGCATGAATGAATGGTTGAAGAGCAGCCAGAATTTAACCAGGTTGAATGAATATATTAATAAACATATTTAGACCTGATGAAGATTTTTCAGGAGAAACAGTTTTCCAGTTGTTTGGAGACGTCCACTCTACCTTGGGCTGGTGAGGAGTCTGGAAACACCTTGAGATCTTGAGCGTGGTGAATGACAACATGGTCCAATTCACAAGTCAGGGATGTCCCAGTCTAAATCGTCTGTGAAGAGTGGCTGACTCAGCATTTTAAATGAGGAGCAACTGTTGTGAACAGGAACGAGGATGGGATAAAGAGAGTTCACAGCTGAGCAGGTCACTTGATAATAGGCTAGTTTGGTGCCAGGTCTTTCCTGCTGACGTGGAATTCTGCAATCCACAAAGAGCCCCTGGATGGGAATGTTGCTGCTGCAGGACCCACATGCTTCTGGAATCTCCAGCGGGTTCCATCTCTCCAATGGCTCTGGATGGGCAGAGCGAAAACCACCCAGACACTCAGTTAAGAACCCAAAAGTTGTGGAGCCACAAGCATCAGCATCGCCTGTAGGAAGTGCAAATTCTCAGTGTTCCAGACCTACCTGATCAGAAAGCAGGAAAGAAAAGAGATACAGAAATCTCTCTATTTTAACAAGATCTCAGGGGATTCTGACGCATGCTGGGGTTTGGTTTAGAGTGAAGGGGGCTCCTGCAGTGCTCTAGGTGGGAGATAACAAGGGCATAACCAATGGAGGTAGCAGTAAGAATGGAGATACGGAGGAAAAACTAAAATACATTTCTAAAAGTTAGAACTGCTTAGATTTGATGATTGATCAGATACAGGAAGTAGATGTGAGAGAAGATTCCAGGCTAGCAACGGATTCTAGCTTGGATATTACGTTGGATGAATTTGATACAGGCTGCAACAGAGGCTTCCTGGGATACAGGATTTTAAGCACTGAAACCAGGAACATCCTGGGCAAACCTGGACGTTTAGTCACCTGAGCAATAGAGTTCTGGAAATGGATAATGATGACGACAGTTGCATATGTTGAAGCCCTAAACCCCAGTGTGACTGTATCTGGAGGTAAGGTCTGTAGGGGATAGTTCAGGTTAAATGAGGTCCTAAGCGTTGGGTCTTAATTGAATAGGACTGTGGCCTTAGAAGGAGACGAAGGAGAGAGAGCGCTGCCATGTGAGGACACAGCAAGAAGGAGTCCACCTGTAAGCTAGGAAGAGAGCTCTCACCAGAACCCAGTCCTGATCTTGCACTTGTAGCCTACAGGACTGTGAGGAAATAAAATGCTCTTGTTTAAACCATCTAGTCCATGGTATTTTGTTATGACAGCGCGAGCTAACTAAGACGATGATAGTTTTATTTATCGAGTATTTATTGTGTGCTAAACACTGTGAAGTTCTTTCCGTAAATCATCTCAATAATCCTTATAATGCTCTCTGAAACAGGCATGAAAATTATCCTCAATTTACAGATTAGCAGACTGAGGCTCAGTCAGGTTGAGCTACTGACTAAGATTACACAGCTAGTAACTAGCAGGGCTGGGGGCACTAGTTTCCATTTTGACTGTTCAATGAAATCATTTAGAGCTTTAAAAAATACCGGTGCTCTGGTCCCACTACCAAGGGTTCTGATTTAATTAAAGTGGGGCACAGGTTGCGCATTGGGATATTTGAAACAGGCAAGGTTGAGGTCCACTGTATTAAAATCACCTAGGAAACATGTAAAGAAACACATATCCAGCCTCGCCCCACACTAATTAAATCAACAATGCGGGTACTTTCCAATTTCATACACAGTTGTAAACATCCAGGCTAGAGTTGGAAACCAGGTCTGCAACTTCCAGACATCAGACAAGCCACTTCTTTACATGTGTTCATTTCAAACACTTAAAGACTACCCCAGAGGAGCTGTTGGGGGCATATATCCTAATATCCAGATCTATAAAGCACGTTGATGCTGGACTTAAAAATAAAGACCTAAAATCTTCAACACGAGCATGAAAACTGAGATAATGATTCTGTAAGAATCAACCCAGGTAATGAACATAGAAGTGGAGAATTCCAAAGAACAGGATTGACTTATGGCTGTTAAAATCTTTTGCTTCTTGGTAATCAAACAGTCCTCAGAGAGCATTTGAATATTATTTTAGTGAGAATCTTGCCCAAGGCACAAAGATCAATCCTGTGGCCTTCCTTGGCACCTACAGCCCAACAGGGACAGAAAGTCTACAGAAAGCTCAATCAATCGCAGTACAAGGGATTAGCCCAGGCTTGGGACTCGCTGCTTGGCAGTTGTTATTCCCCACAACACACCTGAGATGCTGGTGGACTCTGTGGTTTAACACCATTGATTCAAAAAAATCAAGTCAATTCAGAAGCATGATGTGGATACAACGTCAGGGAGGAAACCTCTAGACCAAAGTGAAAAGTGTTTTTATTTTATTTATTTATTTATTTATTTTAACATCTTTATTGGGGTATAATTCCTTTACGATGGTGTGTTAGTTTTTGCTTTATAAAAAAGTGAATCAGCTATACGTATACATATATCCTCACATCCCCTACCTCTTGCGTCTCCCTCCCACCCTCCCTATCCCACCCCTCTAGGTGGTCACAAAGCATCGAGCTGATCTCCCTGTGCAAGGCAGCTGCTTCCCACTAGCTACCTATTTTACGTTTGGTAGTGTATGTATGTCCATGCCAGTCTCTCACTTCATCCCAGCTTACCCTTCCGCCTCCCTGGGTCCTCAAGTCCATTCTCTACGTCTGCATCTTTATTCCTGTCCTGCCACTAGGTTCTTCAGAACTTTTTTTTTTTTTTTTTAGATTCCATACACATGTGTTAGCATACGGTATTCGTTTTTCTCTTTCTGACTTACTTCACTGTGTATGACAGTCTCTAGGTCCATCCACCTCACTACAAATAACTCAATTTCATTTCTTTTAATGGCTGAGTAATATTCCATTGTATATATGTGCCACATCTTCTTTATCCATTTATCTGTCGCTGGACACTTAGGTTGCTTCCATGTCCTGGCTATTGTAAATAGTGCTGCAATGAACACTGTGGTACATGACTCTTTTTGAATTATGGTTTTCTCAGGGTATATACCTGAGAAATTTCTCAGGATTGCTGGGTAGTATGGTAGTTCTATTTTTAGTTTTTTAAGGAACCTCCATACTGTTCTCCACAGTGGCGGTATCAATTTACATTCCCATCAACAGTGCAAGAGGGTTCCCTTTTCTCCACACCCTCTTCAGCATTTATTCTTTGTAGATCTTTTGATGATGGTCATTCTGACCGGTGTGAGGTGATACCTCACTGCAGTGTTGGTTTGCATTTCTCTAATGATTAGTGATGTTGAGCGTCCTTTCATGTGTTTGTTGGCAGTCTGTATGTCTTCTTTGGAGACATGTCTATTTAGGTCTTCTGCCCATGTTTGTGTTTTTGATACTGAGCTGCACGGGCTGCTTGTAAAGTTTGGAGATTAATCCTTTGTTAGTTGCTTCATTTGCAAATATTTTCTCCCATTCAGAGGATCGTCTTTTCGTCTTGTTTATGGTTTCCTTTGCTGTGCAAAAGCTTTTAAGTTTCATTAGGTCCCCTTTGTTTATTTTTGTTTTTATTTCCATTTCTCTAGGAGGTGGGTCAAAAAGGATCTTGCTGTGATTGATGTCATAGAGTGTTCTGCCTATGTTTTCCTTTAAGAGTTTTATAGTGTCTGGCCTTACCTTTAAGTCTTTAATCCATTTTGAGTTTATTTCTGTGTATGGTTTTAGGGAGTGTTCTAATTTCATCCTTTCACATGTAGCTGTCCAGTTTTCCCAGCACCAGTTATTGAAGAGGCTGTCTTTTCTCCATTGTATATTCTTGCCTCCTTTTTCAAAGATAAGGTGACCATATGTGCGTGGGTTTATCTCTGGGCTTTCTATCCTGTTCCATTGATCTATATTTCTGTTTTTGTGCCAGTACCATCCTGTCTTGATTGCTGTAGCTTTGTAATATACAGACATATATTTTTATATTATTTTATTTATTTCATTCCTCTCTATTGTTCTAGAGTCTAGGTTAAGAATCTTATTAGGTGGTAAAATATCTTGTCCATTTCTGTATCCTTAAGGCACATGTCAGTTCTTGGAGCACTGTAAGTGCTCAATAAACGTTTGTGAATGAATCATCCTTCTAAGTTAAAGGATCATAGGAGTTGTATACTGACGAAATGACTCAAATTGGTCAAAATATATCAAGGAAGTCTAAGCAGACCGAGGGGATGTTTTGGCTCAGTTTGGGAAACGATGTGAGGAGGGAAATCTGGCCACATCTCTAATTCTTCTTCATGTATTTCACCTTGTAGGAGGACACATGATGCTTCCTCATGCATCTGCAGCCGTGAGATGTGATAACATTCAGAAAAGATGGACCATAAAAGGAAGGAGCTTGTTGATGGTGGAAAATGTATGGAAAGGGAGGAAGAGAACTTTGAGACAAAGTTAATTTTATTTCTTATGCCAAGAATCATAGATCCCAAGATGTGATGTTTTCTCTCAATGTACTATCATCTACCTTCTACCTATCTACCTATCTATCTCTATCTATCTATCTCTCTATGTACCTAACTACTTACCATGTACCACCTATGTATCAATCATCTACTGCTTTCTAATAATGAGAGAATAGACTCTATCCTCTTTCATAAATCTTCAAGACATATTTATAAAATATTCTAACCAAACTCCTTAGATAAAACCTCTTGAGAAAAATGGGTTCAAGTGATGAGAAATCCAAGCTGCTTGAGTAATGGTTCCCATGTAGGAATTATCTAGGTGAAAATGATTCTGGATTTTCTTCATGCAATAGTCAAATTTTGTTAAATGTCACAAGTTTCTGTTCTATCAAAATCAATAAACTGGCAAGAAAGTTCCACAAGCTTGCCAGGTTTCAGGGGGCTTTTCTCAGCTGGCAAAAGAACTCAATTGAAGAAACCATTTATTTGATGAAATTGGAGGATCCCCAAATTCATAAATCAATTTCCAAACTGCAGGAAAAAATATTACTTTTTAAATGCCTTTAATTGTTAGTCATTATTCTAGGCCTGCAAAATTTCACCAGAGCAGTTTATTGATGAAGCAGCCTTCAAAGTACATTATTCAGGTACAGGGGAGTGAAACACAACTACCCCAAAATAACAGATTGCAGGATAGGGCCCCTGATTTGATGTTGTTTGCTTTGGGCTAATTTGAAAAATAGAGAGTTTTTTTTATTTGCATGTTTTTCTTTCTCGAGTTTCTTTTCCTCTTCTTTTTCTTTTCTTTTTCTTTTTTTAAGGAAGGAGGAAAAGAAAATTATGGGGGAAAAAATTAAGGCAGGTTGTTGGGAAGAACACTGACATCAAGTCTAGTTTTTCTCCTGGAAGCTCTCTCTGTGAGCTGCTGTATCTATTTGCAGACTCAATACAAACTCCATGTCTGATAACTACAATGGGATTTCTCAGAACCTAGCCTGCTGGGCAAGGAAAGTACCAGGCCTCCCTGGGAAGTGCTTTCACAGATCCACCTGGATCATCCAGGAAACACCTGGAAACAGCCCCAATCCTGAAAGGAAAATTTATGGCTGTTTTTCCATGAGGGCACTTGAGAATGAACTGTGTCTTTGATAAGTCAATGCCAAACGATGCACTGTGCAGACTCCATGAGGCCAGAGGACCATTTGCAGGGTGTACACAGCATCAAGCAATTAGCTTCGGGCTTCACCTAAGGCATCAACAATTGATTGATTGATTCATTCACTCATCCATCCATCCATTCATTTATGGCCCATCTTAAACTCAATAATAGCAGACCTGAGCTGAAGCCCAATTTCTTCATATCTTTTAAGTTTAAAACTCCTCCAGAGTCACCCTACCCACACCCTCCACTTCCTCAGCCTCCGTTCTTTCCATGTGCCACCTAAGCAGCTGTGGTCAATTATCTGACTTCCTTTCAGTCAATGGCTCAGCTTCATTTGACACAGCTGACGGGTCACTTCTCGAAACACTCCAGATTTCAAATGCCATCTATACACTGATGCTTCTCTTACTTACATCTCCAACTTTGTCTCTTCTTTGAGTTTCAGAGAAGTCAACCAATATCGCCCTTCACTTCTTTGCTTGGAGATTTACTAAGAATCTCTAACAGGATGTGTCCAAAACAGAACTCTTAATTCCCCACCCCCAACTCCAAACTGTGCCTCTGGCAATTTTTTCTATCTATGTCAATGGCACTTCTGTCCATCCCGTTGCCAGACCCAAAATCCTAAGAGTCACTCTTTATTTCTATTTTTCCTTTCACTACCCAGCCATGATGGTTCTATGTCCAGAATATATCTGGAATCCAATTTGTTTTTCAGCGTCTTCTCTTCCTCACTCTGGTTCAAGCTACCATCCCCTCTCCTAGATTCCCGCCCACAATAGTTTCTTCTCTTAACCTATCCTTACTGTTTCACAGACAGAATATCTTAAAAGTATAAATTAGATCTGGTTACGCGAGATACTACTCCAATGACATCCCGTTGCAATCAGAATAAAACTTTCAGACTCCTTAACTTGACCTACTGTGAACTTGCCTTTGCTCACCTCTGACCTCTGGCACTGATCTCCCATCACACTTCCTGCTCTCATTGTAACCTAGCTTCTCGGTCCTCCGTTCTGCTCCTTGAGTTCACAAAGTTTATTTCTTCCTAAAGCCTTTTGACTGTTTTGTTTTCTTCAGGAAAGACGGTTCTCTAAATCAGTGCATCATACGTTTTAACTACATGAGAATCGAATGAAGAATTAAATATAAAACCTGGACCAATTAAATCAGAATCTCAGAAGAAGCGAACTAAGAATACATATCTGAAAACGCCTCACGTGAAAGAATGAGTACGCAGCAAAGTTGACAACACTTTGCCCTAAATCTACACAAGGATTTTCTTTTATCATGTAAGTCTCTGAGCACCATGCCAGAGAGAGAGAAGCAAACACCGTGCCCATCGATTTGACAGGTTTTTCCTTGCAATTAACTTTTGAAAATTGGATTAGCTGGTGGATGATTCCTCAGAGCACCGGCCAAGGGCTCCATGGCCCTGAGTGGGTCACACTTGAGTTTAGGGCACTTGTTGTTCTGATCTGAAAAGCCTTCCACTTATCCTGCCATTGTGTAAGGATCACATAGGTGGTAAATGAGAAAAACTCCAATTCAAACTACCTTAAGCAAAGAGGGAAGTTCATATAACCAAGCTCTGGAACAGGTGAGAGTGACCGACACTGGCTTTAGGGCCTTCTCTCCTCTGTCTTCCAGCTTCGCAGGTGGGCTTCCTGGGTACCACCTCTCCTGCCTCACTGCCTAATTTCCTCTATCTCCACGCCTTGTATTCCAGCCGACTGTACTGCCAGGGAGTTCATGGGAATGCCAAGGGCACCTGCGTCTTCTTGCCTTTGGACGTGTAGAAACTGGAGCCTGCATTGTCTCCCCTCTTCTCTGCCGGGTTCATTCCTATTAGAATTTCCTGCTCCCGGCAACTATCACCTACTCCAAGGAGCATCCCTGTTCCCTTTCTGACTGGCTCGGTGCCTTCCTCGGTATTCCCCAGCATCTGGTGCATCCCCTAACACATTTTATTAAAACATTTTTTTTCGACATTTTTACCTACTTTTCCTATTAGTCTGTGACCTCCCTTAATCTTTAGACATCTCTTTATACCCAGCACTAGAGACTGAGTTTGGCAAACACTGGGTACTGAGAAAGGCCTCCCTAACCCCGTGGATTTCTGCTCTAGATAACACTTTGCCTGGCTTGAGAGGAAAATTTGAGCCAGACAGCATCATCATCATATTGACTATTGATAATAATAGCCTCGACCATTAGATGACAGTGTATGTACTACATGTTGAACAGATGCCAGGAACTGTACGAGAATCTTTATGGACTTACGTCATCAACCCTATCCAAAGGGGACGATTGTTTATCCATTTTAGGGACAAGTAAAGCTCAGCGAGTTTAAGCAACTCATCCACGGGCACAGAGACAACAAGAAGTAGATGATGGGAGTGGAACTCAGACCTAGGTACAGCTGTCAGTCAGAGGAAGAGTCCAGCCTCCGCCGACTTGGCCCCGTCCACACTCCCCAGGTCACCTGCTTCCACCCTCCCCATCACTAGCATGCTGAGGCCCCATCCTGTGGTCTCAGTTCAGTCACCTCAATACGAGGCCTCCCGGGAGCTCTGTGTAAAATAGTCCATTACCGCCCTCCTTCTCACCCAGTCCCCATGCTTGCTCTCTGAATACCCGTCGCCATCTGTCCTCAGGGGCATGCTCCCTCTCTTAACAGCACGTCCACCCCGAGAGGGCACGGAGATTACATCTTTTAAGAGGGAAAATTTAAGCTGATGTTAAAAATGTAAAAATTACAGTTTTACAACCAGTAATGTTGTGAAAGGTGTTTGTTTAAAATGGATCTACTTTTAGAATTGTGATTATGTTTTGGTGTTTTGCTGGGGAAAGTTTTCTCCTTTGCAAACTTGCTTCCTGTAAGTTATAAACGTAGCAGCCTCTGACGTTTCCTTACATTTTGAACTCCACTGCCTTTTCACTTTCTTGACCTTCAGCTAAAAAATAGGCTAGGTAACTGAGTTCTGTTCCGTTCTCCACACCGGGAATAAGAATGTGAATAAGAGGAAGGAGTCTAATCAGTAACGAGGGACAGAAAAATAAAATAGCACATTATATATGGTATCGTAATGATCTTTTTGTTAGGGGCCCACTTTCCTCAGAAGCAGCCTCAAAATGAATAAAATCCAGCATTTTGATTTGCATTGGAATTTCAGGTTGTCCAGGTTGTTCCCAACAGTGCCTAACTGAACACTGTATGCCTAAGTTAGTTGTTCAGTGACGTTCTGTGACAGAAAGAAAAAGCCATTTCAATGGCTACTCGACTTTTTTTCAAAATAGAAATCATTTTAAAATCTGAAAATAGTAAATCAAATCAAGGCTATTATTAAAAAAACAGAGAGAGAAAGGTTAGAGAGTTCCCCAACTTCTCCCACAGCTCTCTCTCTGGTACCTGGCTTTCAGAAGGCACGCGGGAAACATCTGTCGAATGAATAAACAAGTACTATTTGCCTCTGGAAGAATGATCAGCTCTCCCCCAGGAATTCAGTGTTAGAGATTTGGGCAGAGCCAATGACCACTGTCATCATAAGAGGACAGGTACCCTGGTGACAGGGCAGAGAGGAGCCAGGTGGGAGGGGTAGTTTTTAGTGCGCGGAAGCGAGACGGGTGTCCATCAGTTTTTTCCTCCGTATCTTTTTAACATCCATCGTAGTTGAGCTGAACTTCGTGGTACTACGTCCAAGGATTCGTGGCAGAGCAGGCCTGGGTTCATGCACAGGGCCGGGGAGGGGGCTGGGAAGGCCTCTCTCCCTCTTTTTAAAAAATTTTCTTCTCCAACTTTCTGAGCAGTCTAAACAGAACTAATTCTAACGTGCCAGTTTTCACTGCCGGGCAAACAAAAGCGGCATTCGAGCCCAGTGATGTGGTCGTGCCACCCACGCCCCCTCGGCCGGGGTCTGAGCTGGGGTGGCCGTCATCAATAGTCGCCTTGTTGCCCATCTCGGCCCCCGGGCGGGGGACCAGGGGACTCTCTCATCTCAATGGGCTCCCTCTTTGCCACTGTCGTCTCGTATCAGCTCAGAGTCTCAAGGATATAGACTGCGTTACAATTAGTCATCATGTCCAGAAGTCCCTGAAACTTATTTGCCACACAGAGTCCACTGGGCTGTGTGACGGGGACAAAGGGAGGCTTGTTGGACACAGGACACAAAAGGCAAACACAATGTATGGATTTCTGAATAACACAAAGGCGGGCGAATAATAGCAGCTACACCAATGGCAACGTTATTGAGCAGAGAGGGGGCCCCTCCCCCCCGGCTCTGTCCAGCTTTTCCACGAATTTGACCTGGTTCTTCAAGAATTTTGTAGCAGCGGGGAGACAACCTGAACCACGCAGGTAGCCTGACGGAATCCGATTAACTCACGTGAGCAGGAATCTTCCTGTGAGAGATTCGTGACCCTTGTTCAAGGAGCATGGCTTACAAGGTCTCTCTGGGACCACACAGTGAATTCTGAGGTCTGAGAATAAACACCATGTTCAGAAGAATACGTGCCCAAATGTGCATGAGCGCATCTGGGCAAGAGTGTACACGTGTGAGTGTACGTGTGATCGTGTATGTGTCTGTGTCTCTGTGCGTGGGAGCGCGTGCGGACGTGAGCATTCCTACGTATGAGTGTGTGAGCACGTGTGTATGTGTGTGTGCACGCGTATGTGGATGTGTCAGCGTGAGTGTCGTATGTGTGTGTGTACATACGTGAGGGTGTGCACATGTGAGAGTGTACATGTGTGAATATGTGTATATGCATTAGGGTGTGTGGGGAAACGAGAGTGTACATGTGAAGGTGTGTATGATGAGTATCTGTGTGTCCCTATGAGTCTCATGAGTGTGGTATATGCCTGTGTTGTTATGTGTACTTGAATTTGTGTGTGTGTGTGTGTGTGTGTGTGTGTGTGTGCGTGCGCACCCATTATCTGAGAGGTCAGGTCGAGTTGGTGAAACCCCCCTGGAGGAGACACCAGCCAAAGCCGCCCGAGCCTGCCAGGCCTCCTGCCCACAAGACAGCCTAGCTGCCACCCTGCGGCTGGATGGACGGACTGCAGGAACCCAACCGGCAGGACCACAGGGGGACACAGGAAGGGTCTGCTGAACAACAGTGGCTTTGGTGACTGCCAGGGGCTCTGATCTCCGATGGGACCAAAGCAGTGTCCTTTCATATGTGACTGCCAGGCCACCTCCCAAGAGCATTTCATCAGCCTGCTCTGCAGGCTTTCCAGATCCTTCCAGCTCCGATACAAGTTCAATAGAAATTTTATAAGTATACCCCCTTGATGACAAGAATAGAATGATGAAGCTTCAGAAACTAGAAAACTCTCTGGCTGCTTCCATATTTTTATTGCTATACCTACCCACCAGCCCAAATCAACAATTCTTGCTCCCTCCCTCTTTCC
>NW_006779163.1:4054181-4064724 GCF_000442215.2 Lipotes vexillifer | reverse complement strand
TCTTTCCCTCCTTCCCTCTGGCCTTCCTTTGTTCTCCCTTCTTTCCTCTCCAAATGCCCAACCCAGACACAACCGTCTGCAGCCACTTTTACTAAAGTCTTCCCCCCTTGGCCACACCAACAAACCACCTTTTGTACCCTGTACTAATCCTAACAGCAAATATTTATGAAGTGCTTCCTATGTGAGTTGCTTTGCTTAAAATACATTAAGAAAACATGATGTGGTTGAGAAAATACCACTGCTCTGCCTGACGGTGGGCATAGTAATGCAATACGTGGCTTTGCAGATCACATATGGCCATGAGGGTGGATATTGGGTTTTCATAAATCGTGTGCTATTTTTATAGAGCTTACTATAAATCCAGAGACACTCATCTTCCTCTTAATTTCTCATTCATTTCTGACCGTCAGTAATTCTTCACACTCCTGTTAAAGTTTCTTTGCAGGAGCTGAAGGTTGTTAATGAGATGTGGATATTTAGCCACCCCTGCTCTGGTACCTATACGCTATGTCACAGTGGGGTAAATTCACTCACTCATCCACTCATTTATTCATTTCTTTACTCATTCTGTTATTTCACAAATATTTCTAAAGTATCTATATATGCAATAGGCACTGTTCTAAATTCTGGGAACGTAGTCGCAAGTCAGAGGAAAACGCTTTCCCTATGAAGCATACATTCTAAAGGAGAGAGACAATGATAAACAAGAAAATGAATAACTACAAGCTAATTCCAGAGCCTAAGTTACTCAACCTCCCTGTGCCTTGGTTTCCTTTCTGCAAAGCCGGGATTGCAGTAGTGTTTGCCTCCACGCATCCACTGTGCAAATGATGCAAGGGATGCTCTTACCACAGTTCCTTGCAAAGAAGAGACATCCAAGCCTGCAGGCTACTGCCATTTTATATAAGGCATTACCTTATCTCTGTCTGGCCTTGCGAGCTAAATTCTATAGAACGAAAAAACATCTGCATCATTAAGCTACTAACTTACTAAGGTTAGTGCCTTGCTCTGTACCTTGGTAAATTTAGGTTCTTAATGCTGACTCCTGGCTCTGCCACTTACCAGCTGTACAGGATTGAAATTTCCTCTTAGTTGCTGATTTTTCTCAATTACATTGGGATAATAAGTGAGACACAAAATATAAAGAGTACTGGGCCCAGGACCAGGTCAAGAATCATTAAAACCCTCACATGGTGAAGCAGAATGACAATGGGCTTCAGAAGCTGACAAACCTGGACTCAGCTTGTAGCCCCGCTTTCTGTTTGTGTAGTTCTCGCTTAAGATACTTTACCTATTCTGTATCAGGTGCCTCATCTTGAAAACTAAAATAATGCTTACCTTTCAGGAAGGTGAGGCAGGCAACCCAGCCCATCAGACATTTTTGTACAACTCATGAGCTAATAATGGCTTGATCGTTTTTAAGTGGTTAGAAAAAAATGAAAAGAAGAATATTTGTGACCTGCGAAAATTACGTGAAATTCTAATTTCAGTGTTCACAAGCGAAATTTTATTGGAAAACAGCACGCTCCTTCATTCACCTGTTGTCTGTGGCTGCTTTCAAGATACAAGGGCAGAACTGAATAGTTGTGACGGAGACTTTGTGGCCCAAAAAACAGCATATACTTACTTTTCGGTCCTTTAAGAAAAAATCTGCCAACCCCTGCTCTAGGGTGCTAATGTGATCTTTAATTGTACAATTTTTGCCAGTCATTCCCTTAACTAACTGAAAATTTAATTTCAGAGAACTCAGATTTTTTTTTTTTTTTTTTTTTTTTTGCGGTTCACGGCCCTCCCACTGCTGTGGCCTCTCCCGCTGCGGAGCACAGGCTCCGGACGCGCAGGCTCAGTGGCCATGGCTCACGGGCCCAGCCGCTCCGCGGCATGTGGGATCTTCCCGGACCGGGGCACGAACCCGTGTCCCCTGCATCGGCAGGCGGACTCTCAACCACTGCGCCACAAGGGAAGCCCGAGAACTCAGATTTTTAACAAGAGGTGTCTTCATATTAATGTTATGATGTCCCTCTGAACTGGTCAAGGGATAATAGATAAATTTAAACGTCTCTATTTCCTCTGCCAAGTCTATTTCCTTGCACATTACATCTTCTATTTGAATTTTGTTCCTCTTTTCCAAGGGCCAGACCCTTTAAATGTTATTGTTTCTAACATTTGGGATGGTTGGGAGACAAGACTAAACAGTGTTTCCCACAGGCCGAATGAGAATCCCTGACCATCTGTCTATGGATGCATGTCCAGGATATACGAGCCTCTTCTTTGGTGTATACAGAAGGGGCTGGACTGAGTCTGAAATTAACTTATCTTCCTACAGGGGAAGAGGGATCCTACTCATCACTCCTAGGGCTTATAAGTCACCTTGGATCATTTGCTTCTCCATTTCCTGCACCCAGCTCTGGAAATCACTGTAGCCCAGCCCTCTGGACCATGGGTCCTTAACGGAAGGTACATGGATGGTCAACATAGGGTTTCATGAAATGTGGAATTCTGCAAAATATGTGCAATTTTTGGGAAAAGACTGCATGGCCTATATTAGCTCCTTAAAGGAATCTATGTCTGTCCTCCACTCCTAACCCCTACCAAAAATAAATAAATATTTAAGAACCTCTGTACTCACTGTGGAAATGAAGAGTGATGAAGAATTGAGAGAACCTCATTCTGTTGTAGATGGTGAGTAGCTTGGGGGTCAAGAATCATGAATACCCTCCTTATTCCTGAATCATGAGCGCCAAAGTACTTACATCAAAGGAAATGGAAGCAATAGACAAAAGCTGTTCTCACAATATTATTGAAAGTCTGCAATACACCAGAAATGGTCCCATGTCCTCCTGCATACTTGGTCTCAATTTGTCCATCTGAAGTCACCGTGCAAATGGTGATATTCAAATGCTACAGAGGAAGAAAGTGAGGCTCAAAAGAGTGGAGATATGTCCCATACCTACTGGGCAATCCTGAGCTGAATCAGATCAGAAGCCTCCAACTGCGGGGCTTGTTTATCCAATGGAACTTCAGGCACTTATAACTGCTTTATTTCCCCTGGTTTAAAGACCAGGGGAAACCGAACCCGGAGGAATTGAGTTTCCTGCCACTGTCCAAACGACAGCAGGGGAGCCAATCAGACCTTGATGCTCCAGTCCTGGACCTGCATTTTAATCCCCAAATGCTACTGCTTCCCCATAATGAGAGTCACCTTCCCCTTAATTAAAATTCCCTTACGGGCTTCCCTGGTGGCGCAGTGGTTGAGAGTCCGCCTGCCGATGCAGGGGACATGGGTTCGTGCCCCGGTCTGGGAAGATCCCACATGCTGCGGAGCGGCTAGGCCCAGTGAGCCATGGCCGCTGAGCCTGCGCGTCCGGAGCCTGTGCTCCGCGACTGGAGAGGCCACAACAGTGAGAGGCCCGCGTACTGCAAAAAAAAAAAAAAAAAAAAAATTCCCTTACAAATGTAGACATTCCGCTTTTACTAATAATTACTTGGAGAGGATTTTTGGCAATCAGCACTACATAAATATCTGTACCTCCTCGAAGACCATAAGAATTGCAGTGCTCTCCCTTCCTCTAATTTATTATTTATATACTGCCGCGGATAGGCATAGCTCTTTGTGGCAATTAAGACGGGCCTTCCAGTCTCCTCTTGCGCAGTGAGGCTGGAGACGGGCATTGCCGCTTCAATCACAATTACTATTAATTGGAGAGCTCTCCTTTCTCTATAAAATATGTACCACTCAAAAGTGCGATAAATTGCCCAAGGAATATGAACTATATGTCGAGGCATGTATTGTGAGGGCTTTGGATTTAACAAGTCATTTACCCTGTAATTACTGGGGCAGGGCGCGGAATTCTCATTCTCTTAATGGGGCAGAGGATGGCACGTGCATGCTCCTCTCAGCCGGGGCTTGGGCTCCAAGCTGAAGCGACTCTCCCATGATACAATGAACCAGGGGGGGACAGCAAATGGCTCCACACATTGCACTGGTGCTTTTATTTTTAATATAGCTGGAGGGCTAGCAGGGGTTCCTTGGTTTGTGAAATCTCTAGGCCTAGCTCAGAAGAACCGAACTCCCCATGGATTCTCCGTTTGTTCATTTCTTTAACTCATGCACCTGCTACATGCCAGACAGTGGTCTTGAATCCAGACCCTGGGATACCGAGATGAACGTGATGTGATGTAGTCCCAGCCCTACAGAGGCAGACCCTCTTGTGGGACCAATGCCAGGTCTACTGACCTTTGGATTACAGTGTGAAAAGAGCCATTCCAGAGCGGACTGTTGGCCATGAAAGCAAACAAAACAGAACAGACAAAAAACAAAAAACAAAAAACAAAGCTTAAACTCCTGTAAGAAAAGTAGGAGTCGTTTGGGGGAAAGGACCAATGAGGAGATGGCATTTTCAAAGGCTGGGGTATCAAAGCACATTTAGAATTATGAGAGGGTCCATTTGGGTGGATGGGGAGGTTGGTTTGTGTGCAGAGAGTATGACTCAGGAAGTTGGTCCTTTAAAAACCCCACCCAAGAAGATGCACCTTCTCTCTCACTCTTACTGATTTTAATCACCTCTATTCTGTGATTCCATGCAGTTAACAGGCTGGCCTCTGCATCAGAATTTTTAGAACAAAATGTGAGGGAACTTAACTGTCCTCCCTATGACCAACATCATTGTCTCTTGGGTTGAAAATTTTGCAACACAATGTTGCTTCCTAGAAATTCATGACTTGGTTTACCACCAGAGGTAGCAAACTGGTTCAGATGTTCATGACCAGAATTATGCTTAAGCCATTCTAAGAGAAATCAGCAGAATAAGGGACTGTCCACTCTGCAGAAGGCTTTGTAGGCAGACAAACCGGGGTTCACTTTTTAACTCCACTGCTTCCTAACTGTGTGAACTTGGGCAAGATTTTTCAACTCTCTGAGACTCTGTTTCCACATCTAAAAAATGGAGAGAATGCTAATTATCTCTTCATCACTTTGTAAAAAAGTGCCTTGGAAAATTCTAGAAGCCTTTGCCAACTGCACCCCCAAGATGGTAAGAATTATTATTATGGGTCTTTGATTAAGTTTTCTCCAAAGGAGTGTTTCTCAACTTGGTTGCCCACTGGAATCACTTCAGGGTCCTCAAAAAACACATCTTCCCAGGGCCCCACGCCAGAAACTGTGATTTATTTGTTCCAGGTACAAGAAACAGGACATAGTCAAGGGTGAAAACTAGAGCTTTAAGAAGAGCATTTTAAACATAAATGTTGATGTCCATTATTTAAACTGAAATATCACTCTCTTCCACATCAAGAAATACCCACCCACCCCTACTTCTTAATTGAGTTTTATTTAAACACATTGCTATAGTACCTTCTCTTTTTGGATATAATAAGCAATGACGTTGCCTTAAAATGTACTCTAAAGTATGTTCCCAAGTCCCTAAGTGTAGCAAAGCCCACCTTCACTATCTGGAGCACAAAACATGGAAACCCTAGTCCACAGGCAATGTTCATCCCGTCCATTTTAAGAGAGAGATACGGAACTGCGAAGGGAGTTCATGGGTTTGTACGTACCCATTGGTGTTCAGACACACAAAGATTCTGAACCACCAGGGAGAGAAGCTCATCCTGATCACCAAAGATATCAGCCTTCTTGATAAAGTAAGAGAAGTTCAGTAATCAAACTGACACAGTGCCAGGCGCTGTGCTTAATGATTTATCAGTGGATGGACGCTATCAATTGCCATCACATTCAGTTGAAACCTCTCAACGGGTCTAAGAGATAGCTGCTACCATCCCGCTCTACACATGAGCAAACTGATGTTCTGAGCATACAGGGAATTTGCCCCGGGTCATATAGCTAGTAGATATTAAAAGCCAGGATTTCTTACTCTTGAGCCCAAGCCCGCAATTACTGCACTTTGTTTAATGACATTTTCTCCAAGCTGCAAGGATATGGGTGGGAGGAGGAGATGGGTCTCGGAGCGTGGACTTCTTTTAAAAGTCTGCCACCAGGGTCAACGATGCTGTATTCTCAGTTCCCTGAACACCCCCTTTAAACCTTTTGCGAACAACCCCTGGTGGGGTAAGAGGATGGGATAGGATTTTCTAAATTACAAAGCAAACCCAATAGCCCAGCGTAACACAAATAAAGTTTATTTGTCAGGCACACGAAGTCTGATGGGGAGTGGATGGCTCCCCTCCATCCTGTCTCTGTGCATGTAGAGCAGTTGCCTCCAAGGTCACAGCAGCAGAAAGAGAAATTGAAGGCCTGGCAGCAGGATGTTGTCATCAACTTAACTCTAAAGGAGCCCAGGAAGCCCCCCTATGTGTCCAGGAAGAGAAACAGGTAAGCACACACATAGCATTTAATCTTTGTTCCAGGAGCTGTTCTTGTACTTTGTTGACCCCTAGGCAACCTCTCGGCTCACAAATCCCAAACGCTCATGTCCTATGACCTGTGCTTTTTCTATCAGAAGCCAAACCAAACAAAACCAACCAACAAAAATGGTGGCCAGTGCTCACACAGGGACAGAAACAAGAATCTTACTGTATTAGTTTCCTGGGGCTGCTATAACAAAATACCACCAAGTGGGTGGCTTAAAACCGAAATGTATTCCCCTGCCGCACAGCCAGCTGAGACCTCAGCCCTCCTCCAACTCCAGTATCGATAGTCTTACACAAGGAGAAAAAAAGACTGGAAAGAAATCTGGGTTACATCTGTGTGATGAAAATATAAATGTTTAAGAAAATTCCTCCTTTATACATTCTGGCCATTTTGCCTCCATAATGAAAAAGCACTATTTCAGAATTTCAAAAATCAGTAACTGTTATATGCCTTTACTATCTTCCATACCTGACATTCATCCGATAGACTCATAAAGACTCAAGTCTTGTCTGAATGATCCTCCATGATAGATGGTTCATTTCACATCACCCAGTGGTCTGCCAAAGTTTACAAGTTGAAACTTTTATTGGATATTTTTGCCTGTCACACTGAGGCTCTTGGCTCTCCTAAAGCTACTTACTGAGTGGCCTCAGGCATGTTGCCAGACCCCGAGTTCAGTGTCTTTCTGTGTAAAACAAAAAGGCTTTTCACGCTCCAGACCCACAGCAAACATTAGAAAACTCCTTTTGGATTGCTTGATGCTGTAAGAGAGGCTGTGGGCTTTCAATTCAGATAGGGACTTTTGAAAAAGTAGGAAGATTTTATACAGACTCAAAACAAGATGAACAGTTACAAGGGGTAGAAACAAAGGTCTATCATGTACCTATGTACTAGGATCCCTGAGGGCATGGCTAGTAATCATGAACTTGAAGATCTGAACAAAATGAAATAATGTGAAATAAAATAAAACAAAGCAAAATAAACCCTGGGAGTAAGCAGCTTACTTTCTGACAATGAAGGAAAGAAAGAAACCCCAGCCAGGCTTCTGTGCCCTGAATCAGGGATTGGGAGAAATGATGGGAACTTCGAGGAAGCCTGCTTCCCTCTTTGAACTGTCAAAGGTTTGTCTTTATAAGACAAAGGGTAACTTCACCTTGTCAGCTGCCTTCAATGCATTCTCACCTTTAATAGGACTGAACAAACCACCCAGCAGTCCCAGCTCCTACCAGGAGGGTTCCTGTCTCAGGGGACACCACCCATGGCCTGGTAACACAAAATGCCCCTTGGCACTGACGGTGAAATCTGCATATATCCACACTCATACATGCCTCTGGGCCCTGGAGTCTACAATGGACTCCTGCAGACTGGGCGTTGCCTGGCTGGAAGTAGGTGATAGTGCCAAGTGCCTGAGATTAACAATGACAGGGTGCATTGAAATGTAAATTTCCCATTGAGAGGCAAGTCTTCACTGGTAGAAGTTTACCTCCCCCAAATCTGCAACTCTCTCTGCAGTACTGCTTGGGGTAAGGTGAGGATGCATACTCCACCCAAGGCAGACTCTACTTAATGTCTTCTTGTTTCAAAGAGGACAAGGAGGGAGGGAACCAGGAGTGGGGGCACCTGCCACCAGGGGAACTTTTCACCATGTTAATAATGGCCATATTCGGACCCTGATACTTTTTCCAAGTTGAGAGAGACACATACAAACATGGCGTACATATATACAGACATTCTATTGTGAACAGACAAAACAAGATATGCCCTAGCACACACCTACCCACATGCACATAGCATAGGTAAGACACCCAACTCTGCAAGTATCTACACATGTGTGCACATGAACATAAGGGTGCACGTGCTTACACACTTGTAATACCAGGAAGCAGTGATGAGAAGTATGTGGACATATAGCGCTGCTCGGGCACCAGTGGTTGCTTCCCTAAGATGTGTGACTTTAATAGTCAGACTCATAGAAGCAGAGAGTAGAATGGTGGTTGCCAGGAGCTCGAGGGAGGGGCATTATGTAAGTTTTACGCAACATAAATGATTTCTGGAGATCTGCTATACAGCATACTGCCTATAGCTAGCAATTCTCTATTGTATATGCAACATTTTCTAGGAGGGTAGATCTTAAGTGTTCATACAATAATAATAATAATAACTTAACAGTAACACTAATAAAGGAAGTGGGAGGAAACTTTGGGAGGTGAGCGGTATGTCTATGGCCTTGATGGTGGTAATGGGTTCACAGGTGCACACTCTTCCCCCAACTCATTGAGTTGTATATATTAAATATATACAGTTTTTTACACGTTAATCATACCCCAATAAAGTGTTTTTTTAAAGGAAAGAAAAAAGAAGAAAAATCATCATACCTACCCTCTGCTTATCTTCTGTAGTGTGAGCATGGTAAGAAATGAAAAGTTCTTAAGCACTGCAGAAACACCCATTCCAGTTATCGACATCATCACCAAAATCATCACGAACATCGCAGTCATCATCAACATCATCCCTCTATTTCTATCTGAGGACACCAGTGAGTGAGCAAATCCCTGAGGCATTTGTTCCCATGGCCCTTCCTGCCTGGAAAGCTCTCCAATAAGAATTGCAAATCACCTCCAACAGAACCTGCCCAGACAGGTAGAATCGCTGAAGACTGAGAGCCAAGCCTCTGACTGCACGTCCAGCTTAAATACACAACAGCAACACAACCACAACGGCAAGGAAGAGAGGACTCAGCCTGCATCTGCTGCCAAGTGAGCTTACTGATTCTAAAGCTTCTTTACAACCACCCAGAATCCAGGAAAAAGACTCTTATTACTCGGACATTATAAAGCCGCCTTAGAGCTGAACATGAAAGGTAAAGAAGTGGAAAGATCTGGCCTCGGCCCTCAGGCAGGGCACACTCTAGTGAGGGAGCAGGTCTGCAAGTAGACCAGGAGAGGGGGGCGGGGGAAGTGACTTAGGGAACTAATAAACATCCCAGGAAAGAAGGCATGGTAACCAAAGAGGGACTGGTTAGGGGAGGGACCCTGAAGAGGGCGTTACAGAGGCAGGGAGATCCCAGCTGGGTTTGAGGAGCTGGATGGTCAGGGATGAGGGGGTGGGGAAGGCGACCCTGGCACTCTTGGGCGTCACCGTCGCCACAGCTCAGGGCTTACAAACAGGGCGCTCACGTGAAACTGGGAGGCAGGCCCTGGAAAGCCTGTCCTTTCACTGCTCCTGCCCCGTTCATCAGGCGCTACGTGCGAGCCACCACGATGGAAAGTAGCCTTCAGAGTGATTCTGGGTGTCTCTACCACGGCCATGGCCAGGCTGCCTGCAAAGCTCAGCTCTCCCAAGCAGCTTTCCTTGACTCCCTGTGAGGCTATGAATTTCTGCAAATTCACGTCCATGTCCTTTGACCCAGCTGTGCAACGTGTGAATTACAACCTGAAGGCACTCTCTAGAGAGCCCCAGAGAAGACCCTTTGAGCTCAAGGAGTATGCAGTGAATGGAAATATCCGGGTCATTCACAATGGCCCGTTGCTGTATGTGGAAAGGTATCTGATGCGCTCATTGCCTTCTTTTGTTACCACCATCCAAAAGTGCAGCTCCACACAATGACTGGGCACCTTTGCCATGCCAGGAGCAACCCAGCCCTTCTCTCCTGAGTGGCAGCTGTTGGCCTCATCAGGAGGGTCAGAGCCGGCTCCCAGGACACCTGGGTGGGAGCACAGGAGCCTGCTTCCCTCCCACCACAGAGCCGGGGGACACGCCTTCTCCTACAATTGTGGCCTTCACAATTGTGAATTCAAATAACCCAGTTACATAACATGGCATTTGTGACGGCCCATTGTTCCGGTCAGCCCTCTCTGCTGTTGTCCCCTCCTCTGTGCACCAGACCCTGAATGCACACCCATGCAGGGACCACGCGGCACCCTGCATTCTTCTTTTTCCCTTCAGCTGAATTGGATCTTTGCATCCGCCAGTTATTTACAAGTATTCCAGCTTCCTCCTCCACAGCGTGCCACGGTCTTTTCTAACTTGCTAAAATTAGAGAATAGGGATATAGGGGAAGAAAGGTAGAAAAAGGCACCTCCATGAGGGCTTTGCAAATAATAGACGGTTGGGGAAAATTGCAAGAGAGACTCTAGTCATTGTCTGGGTGTGGATGAAACCTTCCCTCTTTCC
>NW_006779163.1:4029265-4054058 GCF_000442215.2 Lipotes vexillifer | reverse complement strand
CCCTATACAGCATGTTTTAGGATGTCAGCTTGTACCCAGCTCTAATAAAATCCAGTTGCCATTGTGTGCAGGGCTGGGGTTTGACATTAAATATTTCTGTTTTGTTTTTTTTTTCCCAGTAACACACTGTTTTTTTTTAAGATACCTTTTTTTTTTTTTTTTTTTGACAAAGCACATTAGATTTAAAAGCAACAACAAAAACAGGCCATACAAATATTGGTCCAGATTACTTGTCCTTTAGAAAAATTAAAAAGATAAGAGTATTACACACTTGGTTAAAACAGCAGACATGTTTGTAGATTTCTACCTTTGGTTCCTCGGCAAAGCTTGAAATGAACAGATGCCGTGAAATGAGGCTAGAGTTGAGTCTGGCTTTGTCAACCTGGGGCTGCCGGCTCAAGATTGAATGAATGGACAGTCCTGTTATTCAGTGGGCCCTCTGTGAGCAGCCCACTCCCTGAGTGAGCAGTTTGGATGACCGAATTGTTGGTGGTTCCAACACCTGCGAAGTCATCCCAGCTGAGCCATGTGGTTCTCCCGGTTTCCAATTAGAGTCTCCAGTTAGGTTGCCCATCCATTTCCTTTAGGATATACCTCTGCATTCCAGGACCCATTGTGAGAATCATCCATCAGGTTCACAGATCTGGGAATACGTGTTGATCTGACCTAGTACAAAACACAGCCTGGGATGCAAAACCTGAGAGCTGTGTTAATGGTGATGATGTTAACAGGCTTATCTCCTTCTTGCTGGATTTATTCATTCATTAACCCACCCAGGGAGAGATCCCATTGTACAGATAACACTTATCAAGTGATCACTGTGTATTCAGCAGTGAATCAAATGCTTTATGAGATGGGCTTCCCTGGTGGCACAGTGGTTGAGAGTCCAGCTGCTGATGCAGGGGACACGGGTTCGTGCCCCGGTCCGGGAAGATCCCACATGCTGCGGAGCGGCTGGGCCCATGAGCCGTGGCCGCTGAGCCTGTGCGTCCGGAGCCTGTGCTCCACAATGCGAGAGGCCACAACAGTGAGAGGCCCGCGTACCGCAAAAAAAAAAAAAAAAAAAAAAAAAGCTTTATGAGTATTGTATCATTTAATCCTCAATGATACAATAAGCCTATGATTATCCCAATTTTATGGATATAACCGTGAGTCCTGGAGAGACTGATTGAAAAACTCAAGGCCAGACAATTACGAAGGGAAGAAGTCGAACTTTGAGTCAGGGAAGTGTAATACCAAAAGGAGAAAAACCTGGGCTTCCCTGGTGGCGCAGCGGCTGAGAGTCCGCCTACCGATGCAGGGGACGCGGGGAAAAAAAAAAAAAAAAAAAAAAAGGAGAAAAACCTATGCCCCCTCCAGTCTTTCCTTCAGGAAACATACTTTTATTTTTATCACTTTTATGTTTACTTGTTTGAGAGAAAAGTAAAACAGCCAAAAATTTGTGGACTGAAAACCCAACAGTGTGACATACTGTGATGTTTTCATGGATGGAGACTCTATTACAGTATGTCTTCTACTGCTGTAACAAACTTCCGCAAATTTAGCGACTTAAAATGACAACTATTTAGTACCTAACTGTTTCCATTGGTCAGAAGTCCAGGTGGGCTTAGTGGAGTTCCTTGCTTAGGACCTCACAAGGCCAGAGTCAACGTGTCAGCCAGGTGGATGGGGCTCTATCCTGAGGTTTTGGGAGGGAATCTGCTTCCAAATGCATTCAGGTTCTGGGCAGAATCCAGTTCCTCTCTGCTGTAGGACTGTAGTGTAGCTTCCTTCCTGGCTATCAGTAGGACCACTCTCAGCTTCTAGAAGCCCCTCTGGGGTCCTCATCACGTGGTCTCTTTCATCTTCAAAGCCAGAAACGGCACGTCAAGTCCCCCTGGTGCTTTAAATCTTTCTGACTCCCCTTCTGCCACCAGCGGGAGAAAACTCTCTGCTTTTAAAGAGCTTATCTGATGGGGTCAGGCCAAACTGGATAATCTCCATGTGTTAAGGTGACTTGGGACTCTAATTACTTCCGCAAAACCTCTTCCCAGCAGTACCTAGATTAGCATTCGATTAAATAATCAGAGGATGGGAATCTTGGGGGAAGATCTTTAGAATTTTGCTCACTGTAGGGATAAAACTGGGCACCGGAGGATGGGCATCTGAGCTGTAGGTGGCGAGAAGTTGGAGAGGGGCTGTGCATTCGATGGTCCCCGCCTGTGCTTGCCCCGTAGCATCCTACCTGTGCCTCCATTGTATGACAACATCAACAGATGGATTTATCTGCCAAGCCTTGATTTCCCCATTTGTGAAAATGGGGGTGAGATTACTGATAGCCTCATAGAGATTTGAGAGGATTAAATTGAGGCAACGCTTGTACAAGGACTTACACAGTACCTGCATGTAATAGACGTTCAATAAACATTGGCTATTATCTTTCTTGACATTATCTACGATTAATTATATAATTACATGTAATATTGTTCATACTAATAAAAATATAAGAATAAATACATGGATGATTTTAAGAGGAGGTGATACTTAGGCTCCTTTCTGAAGACAATTAGAAAGCGTCTTGGGCATTTGCCTTCAGTCTCAACAGCCAAGCTAACATGCTTGTTCCATCTTTTACTCTGAATGCATGTTCCTCAAGGGGGCAGTGTGTCCCACCCAGGAAGTCTTCAGAGCAGCCAGTTTACAGGAATAACAATGACAATAACAGTAGCCAATACACCTTGGACTTGCCATGTGCCAAGTTCTCTACTACACACTTTACAGAGATTGACTCAACTTCGCTGCAACTTTGTGAAACAGATACTAATATTATCTCCCTTTTACAAATGAGGAAACTGAGGCTGGATGAGATCTTGCAGCCAGTGAGAGGCAGACATGCCCATACACCCAAGCAGTCTGGCCCAGCTTCAAATATTTCTGTCCCCATTTTTTCTCTCCTGCTCTGGTTTATCACCCACTTTTCCTGAATGTGCTCAGATGGCTCATGTTTTGCACACAGCCTGCCCACTGCCTGGATGGCCAGTTTCCATTTTCCACTTTCTTCTCCATTTGCCTTGCTCTTAGGTTTTATTCATCTTCTCAAATCTTAATGTGCATACAAACGACCTGGAAACCAGCTTAAAATGACCATTCTAATTTAGGACTCTGGGGTGGGGCCTGAGACCCCATACTGCTAACAGGAGCCCAGGGACGCTGATCCGCAGACCACATTCTGAGAAGCAAGACTTCGGTGCACCGTGAGTTCCCTGAGGGTAGAGATCTTGCCCGTTATTTCTGCAGCCCTGGGGCCTGGTAGTCAGCTGGTGAGCCTCCCAGGCACTCCCCAGATAAGTACAGAAGGAACGGACGAATGAACGAATAACGTTACAGCTTCCCTCCAGCTGGACCTTTCCTACGTTCAATTTTAAATGACTGACTGACTCAGTCCTAGAAGTCAGAGAGGCCTTGATTGAAATCACATTTCCACTAAAGACCCGTGAGTGAACAGCCCCGAGCCTCAACTTTCTCTCCTGTAAAACGGGCATAATATCACCGCACCTTGCCCATAGTTGGCTTTAAACAAATGATAGACAATGAGATGCTTCAATTCACATCCATGCCTGAGTTCAACAGTGTCACCACTAAGGGCAGCCACTGGAGTGTCATCAGCTGTTGCCACACTGGTCCCGTGGGTGGGGAGGTTCTTATTGCCTTGGCAGTCCATTTTTAGTGGATTCGTTCACCATTCACAGAGTCAGACTTGGTGCCAAAGACGGTAATGAGCCAGAGAAGGATCTGGGGTGAGCAAGAACTGGAGTTGAAGGTTCTGGGTATCATGTGCCAGGTAGGGGTTCAGCTGAGGTCACAGTTACCCTGAAGGGCATCAAGGTAAGAGATGGAGGCCAGGAACACCAATCTGAACGATGGGCAACATTGGCTGAACGAGTCTCCCCTTCCTTCCACCATTTTCCTCCACTTTTCTCCTCAACTTCCAAACCTACCTAGAATTTATTCTGAGAAGCTGATCTTGGCTTTAGCACACACAGTCTAGGTAAGAAATAAGCAACACATACCACTGGCTCTCCAAGTCCAATACAAATTCTTCAATCTATCCCCCTTTAAACTTGGCTGCAATATCTGTTAGGTATCTTAATTTTTTTTGTTTCCAGCTCTCCTTTGAAAGCTTTTATTCTTTGCAGGTTTTTTTTTTTTTTCTTTTTTTTTTCATTCCCTGGATTTCCCAAAGAACAGGAGAAAACAAGAAAAAGAAATTTCCTTTCCCAGACAAAAGGCTAAAGTTTCCACTAACACAGATGGTCTGACTTAAGGAAAGTTTTTATAGCCGTCTCCTTTTTAAAAAATGTATTTAAGGTTTCCCTATATGGAGCAAAAATAAAGAGGAAAATAGCTCAAAACGGAGACTGAGATCTAAAGTGAGAGGCTATTCAAGCACAGAAAAATATTGAAATGACCATGGTTCACATGGGTTTAGTGGGGAGAGCCCCGGGGCCGGAGAGTGTAAGTGACAGCCAGCTGGAAGCCCCCCGACACGACTTACACACACACTCCTATTCACCAAGAGTGACCCCCGGTTAGAAATGATGGGGAATGGCAGACGGAGCGCCAGCAATCTTCACAAGCACAGCCCCCTCCCCTCGCCCTGGTCGCGAACATGATGTTCTGATGGCTTTGGTTTAGGCTTGACTGAACTGCCCTCACCTCTGACGGCCTTTGCCTCCATCTCTGGCAACCAGCAGCCCTCTACTCATCCCCACTGCCTTCGTTTGGGTCTTTTCATGATTCCTAACTAGTGGTTATTCAGTCATAGTTGAGGCAGGAATCAGATCCTTGCCTTATAATCAGAGCCGGCCACTTATCATGGGGCTCAGTAAGTTGATTCAATGCCACAGGGAAAATATATCATTCTGGGGTTTGGTTTAGACATTCATCTCCCCTGATTTCTTTCTCCTTCCATCGTAAGCCATTACCCCAAACTCTTGCCGGGCTCTGACGTAAAGCAGACCTCTCTTTGAACCCAACATCTACCAGTATCAGGCTGGAGAAACTTGGGCAACCTTCCTGTGTTCTGGGGGGTCATCATTTGCATTAAAATGGAGGGGTTTAAAACATCAACCTCATAGAGATAGTGTAAGAAATAAATGAAACAATATCCTGGTATCTACCTGGAAAAGGGCAAAACTTCACCTCTGAACATAAGCAGGCCATCGCTTAGTTGTTTGATTCCTGTTGTTGTTCTTTCGGTTATTTTTAGAAAGAGTAGGAAATAGCCCAAATTCAGTGGGCTCCATGTATCCGTGGAATAAATAATTTTGGCCACAGACATGTTCAAACTGGAGTGTTTATATACCGGAAAATAAGGACATTTTCTGCATTTCAGAAATGGTGGCCATGGTCAGGGCTGAATCAGTTTGGATGTGGACAAGCAAGACACTACTCCGAGCCCCGTGGCACTCCCACGTGCCAACACGTGTGGCTTTGTCCGTTGCCTCAGATCACGGCGCTGGCTTCTTGCCTCAGGATCTTTGCATGCGCCATTTCTTTTTGCTTAGGGTCCTTTTCCTTCACTCAACAGTGTCAATCAAAAGTGTCAGGCACTTTCATAGGGGATACGCTGGTGGCCAAGACTGTGGCCTCATGGAGCTTATGATGTTTTATGGGTGTATGAGGGTCACTGTGAGAAGACTGAAGCAAATAATCCAACAAAAGGATAATTTTGCCATGATACGTACTATGAAAACAATTAAACAGGGTTGTGGTAGAGAAAGTGACTGGATACAAAGGTCAATGAAACCCTCTTTGAGAAGGATATTTTGAGGAGGAGCTATTTTGAACAGAGATCTAAATGGTGCAGGTCATGTGAATATTTTGGGAGGATCATTTCAGACAGAACGAATAGCAAGAGCAAAAAGCCACATGTGGTAACTTGTTCCCAAGACGGCTGCCAACAAGTTCTTGCCTCTTTGTACGTTGATACCTTCCCACCACAGAGAAATGTAATCTATTTCTCCTTTGTCCTTGAATTTGTGCTGGCGATCGCAATTCTCTTGACTATTAGAATGGGACGGAAGTGACATTCTGGAATTGCTGAGGCCAGGTCATACAGGATCCCTCTCAAGGGATCCCAGGTGCCATGCTTTGAGAAGCCCAGAGGCCACATGTAGATGCTCTACTGAACAACCTCAGCTGAGCTCCTAATCCACAGCCAGAATCAACTGCCACTTACGTGAGGTGCCATCTTGGATGTCCAGTCCACTCTAGCCCCAGTCAACAACTGGCTGCAACTACAAGCAAAAAGCCACCCAGCTGAGCCCAGTCGACCAGAGAACTGGGAGAGGCAATCATAACGTGCTGTGAAAAGCCACTACCATTCTGGGATGATTTGTCACACAGCAGGAAGTAACAAGAACACGCTAGGACACTTCTCGGTCTACCTCCAGCCCATTTAGACTTGTTAATTCCGTCTCATTTTTCAACTCAAACATTATTCCCACAGAGGGACATTTCTGTCACCCCAGATGCTCAGGCGCCCTCCCGTACGCTACTTCCCGGAGAGCTGGCAACTTGAGGCTCCTTGAAATATTCCCAGCATCTCACACCAAGGCCACAGCGCCTCCACGGGGAACTTCCTCCTGGAACTTCCTCCAGGAACTTCCTCCAGGAACTTCCTCCAGGAACTTTGCCCAGGAACTTCCTCCAGGAACTTCCTCCAGGAACTTCCTCCTGGAACTTTGCCCAGGAACTTCCTCCAGGAACTTCCTCCAGGAACTTCCTCCTGGAACTTCCTCCAGGAACTTCCTCCTGGAACTTCCTCCTGGAACTTCCTCCTGGAACTTCCTCCAGGAACTTCCTCCAGGAACTTCCTCCTGGAACTTCCTCCAGGAACTTCCTCCAGGAACTTCCTCCTGGAACTTCCTCCAGGAACTTCCTCCTGGGTTACTCTCCTCCCAACTCAGAAGCCTCGCTGTTTCCCTGCTTTGCTGCCTTTAATAATAAAAAGACTTTTTATGTCCTGCTACCAGGCATTATGAGCTTATTATTTACCACTTGCTATGCCCAGTGCTTTCCACTCATTATTTCATCTAATCCTCTCAGAAGCCTCTGATGGGACTTCCCTGGTGGCGCAGTGGTTAAGAATCCACCTGCCAATGACGGGAACACGGGTTCGAGCCCTGGTCCAGGAAGCTCCCACATGCTGCGGAGCAACTAAGCCCATGCGCCACAACTACTGGGCCTGCGCTTTAGAGCCCGTGAGCCACGACTGCTGAGCCCGCATGCCACAACTACTGAAGCCCATGCACTTAGAGCCCGTGCTCTGCAGCAAGAGAAGCCACCGCAAGGAGAAGCCCGCGCGCCGCAACGAAGAGTAGGCCCCGCTCGTCACAACTAGAGAAAAGCCCGCGCGCAGCAACAAAGACCCAACGCAGCCAAAAATAAAAAAAGGAGCCTCTGAGGTAGAGAGTATCTCTCAATTACAGACGAGTAAAATAAGGCACGAAGAGGTTAAGAAATTTACCCAAAGCCATTGGGCTAACAAGAAGCAGAGCCAGGTCTTAAAAACAAAACAAACAACAAAGAATCAAGCAAACAAAAAGATGTGAATGTCTCCAAAACACAGGTTCTTATCCGTTCTGTTTCAATGCCTCGTAAAAGAGAGTGTGTCCTCTTTCTTATTCTCCCTCATCTTGTCTTGGAAATCTGGCTCTGAACTCACTAACGTGGCCCTAAGGGGACACGCCCATAGGTGAGAACTCACGGTGGTGACCCACCAAGTTTTCATGCTGGAAAACCTCTGGCCCTGGGAATCAGATGCCCCTCCTCCAACACCCGCCTCCACCAAAGTCCAGAAACACATCTGGATGGGCAGCTCTTGTGCAGAGAAGGAGCTCAGCCAGTAGCTGCTTGAAGGCTGGCAGAGCAGGTCACCGCATGGCGCTCACAGGACCCAGGGACAGTGCCAAGTACATTGTCAAGCTGACAGCTGGGGAAGGAGCTCAGAGCTCAGAAGCATCTCCCAAAATGCAGCCAAAACGAAACATCAGGTGCAAACAGAGCTTTATTCTGGGTGGGCCCGTTTTGAAACTCAAAACTGATAAACATGTCTGGGAATTTGAAAGACTGACTCAGAAATTCCCAGGTCCTTGGATGGACCATTATGTTAAGGCCGTGGATCCCACAAGCGAGCTTGTTCTAATCTTCTCTGTGCTTCCCTGACTCTGCCCCCCTCCGCATCCCCGCCCCATGCGATAGCTGCCTCATCAAGCGTGAATCATGAAACCACATAAACTGCAGCAAGGCCATCCTCCTGCTGACTTCTGGGAACATAAACAATAATAACGTAAGTATGACTGACTAAAGGCTTAAGCCAAGTGCTTAAAGGAAATCTATATTTTTTATGTAAACAGTCTTCTGTTTACCAACGTGGTCCAGTTATTTTGCTCAACTCTGGAAGATATGAAACCAGCTTGCCGTGGAAGCAAAGGGTATAACCCATGGCCGGGAGACTGCCAGGGAAAGCGAACACAAAAACCTCACTTAGAAGTGTCCTTCCCTCTTCTGCAGTGTTGGAAGGCATTAGTTTGATGGTGACACTAGGTTAGGTGACACCATCCAACCAATGGTTGACATCAACATTTTCTTTGCTTAGCTCTGAGAGAACCCTTTGGAGGGCAGAAAGGTTTGGAGGGTGTGTGTGTGTTTGAGACAGAGAGAGAGAGAGAGAGAGAGAGAGAGAGAGAGAGAGAGAGAGAGATCAAAGATGTTAGAGGAGCTTAAACTCAGACATTGCACAAACCATGGAAAAATCTCCCACCATCCTTCCGTCTCCTTTTGTCTCAGGGCCGAATGCTGATCCTGGGAGGTGATCTGCACAGTTAGAAGATGTCAGACAACTTGAAAATTCCTCATTGTTGCCAACCACAAATATTTAGGGTTTGTGTTATCTAGGTTATAATGAGAACCTGCCAGGGAAAAATTCAGACATACAAATCTCTGTGTAAACTACCTTAAGAGTCTTAAGCTGACAAAAGCCAGAGCAAAGTCTGAAATTCTGCCCTCAGAGTACCCATAATTGAGGCTCTGGCTCTTCACATATTGTAACAGGACTCCAGCAGGGCTTGGGTTTTCCACGTATGCCATTCTATGTTTGGGCCAGAAAAGTCTTGCTTCGTTCTGTGGCCTCCCCAGTCTGACGCAGGCAATTTTTCAAAGCTCCTAAGTATCTGGGAACAGGAAGGGTGATGGGGTAAGATGGTCTTCAAGGCTTCTGGGTGATGATGGGGGGAGTGAGAATAGTCTTAACGTCATCTCCTTCATCATCACTGTTGTTCTTGTCTGTTCAACCTCCACTGCCCTTGTGCTCGGACCTCAGGCCAGTCATTCTTCCACTTTCAGAAATTTAAACCTTGAGTACAATCATCCAGTCAAAAGGCGATGGCAACTAAATCATTCCCAGTGTCTTTGTGCTAAAGGGACTGATTGTGAATTCCCGGCCACTGTCCCTTCCAAGTCTTGGTGGTCCAGCTCTTCCCTGTAATCTGCGACCGATCCAGTGTCTTTCAACACATCTCATATTTTATGCTTAAAATCATTGGAGTTGGCTTCTGTTGCTTATAATCAAAGAACCCCAACTGAATCCTTCTCCTCTCCTTCCAGACACTGTGCTAGCAGCTGGGGATTCAATAGTGAACAAAACCTCTCTTTGGATGTTTTCTGAATAAGACCAAGTCGAGCATTCTTTTTTTTTTTTTTTTAACATTTTATTTCGAGTCCCTACTATGTGTCTGTTACTGGCATCCAGCAGTGAACAAGTCGACACACCCTCTTGCCTTACAGGTCGTAATGTCTAAGGGGGAGGAAAGATATTGCACAAGCAATTACTATATAACATGCAAGTGCTATGTGAGGAAAAGCTCAGAGTGTAACTTGAGCACATCTAAAGAACCAGCAACTCATCTTGGGACCTGGAAGGATCCTGCCCTCTATGGGGCTGGATGGTCTGAAGGACTGTTAGTAAATAGCCATCTCATTGAAACCAGTGAGATTAATGATAAGATAGCAATGCCTGCAGGAATATGAGCAAAAGGACCACTAATGCTGATCGCCCCTGCCTCCCATCCTAGAGAGCCAAGCTGTGCTAGAACAGCTTAAATATATTTTTGAGATTAACTAGCTTAGCCAGGCTCTCTGACCCAAGAATGGGAATGCACCAGTGTCTTCACCCTTGTAGCTCAGGGGCACAAGTACGGTTGTTGTTTTATTATTTTAAGTTTCTTTGGGGGCGATTTTTAGTCAGATTAAAATATACACAACAAAATTGGCCTTTTTTTTTTTTTGCCGTATGCGGGCCTCTCACTGCTGTGGCCTCTCCCGTTGCGGAGCACAGGCTCCAGACGCACAGGCTCAGCGGCCATGGCTCACGGGCCCAGCCGCTCCACGGCACGTGGGATCTTCCCGGACCGGGGCACGAACCCGCATCCCCTGCCTCAGCAGGCGGACTCTCAACCACTGTGCCACCAGGGAAGCCCAAAATTGGCCATTTTAATGATTTTTAAGTACACGATTCAGTAGCATAAAGTGCATTCACAATGTTGTGCAACCAACACCACTGTCCATTTCCAAAACTTTTCATCATCCCAAACAGAAGTTCTGTACCCATGAAATGATAACTCCCCATTCCCCCTTCCCCCAGCCCTTGGTAACCTAATCTACTTTCTGTCCCTATGAATTTACCTCATATAACTGCATCAGACAATAATCATCCTTTGGTCCTTTAGCTTATTTCATTTAGGATACTGTTTTCAAGGTTCATCTATGTCATAGTGTGTATCAGAATTTCATTACTTTTTAAGGCCGAATAATATTCCATTGTTTGGAAAAAACCACACTTTGTTTATTCGTTCATCTGTTGATGAACATTTGTGCTGTTTCCACCTTCTTGCTAGTGTGAATAATGCTGCTATAAAACATTGGTGTAAAGGCACCTGTTTGAGTTCTGGCTTTCGATTCTTTTGGGGATATTGAAAGAAGTGAATATCTGTGCCATTGCCATATCTTATGGTAACTGTATGTTTAACTTTTTGAGAAATTGCCAAACTGTTTTCCACAAGTCTTCAACAGACCAGATGAATGAGCCCACCTGATACCTAAGCCATACCCAGGTCTCATATGGGCCGGTGTGCCCTAACTATAGAAGAGACATTTAGCAATTAACAACAAAAAAGAATTAATAACTTTTATAAGACATCTAGAATGTGCCAATCAGGTACTGACTTTTTCACATTATCTCTTTTGATTCTTACGATAACCATATGAAGCAAGTGTTTTTAATTTTATACCCTTTCTCCATTATTTTTAGCAGGAAAAGCAGAGCTGGAGAGTTTAGGAAACTCTCCAAGGTCACCAGACAATAATAACTGTTTGGCTCCAAGCCCTTTGCCCATCCACTATGGCACAGCTCCCCTCCGTTAATCTGAACACAAATGAGGTAAATCATCCTGAGCAGGTAAATCATCCAGCCAGCTCAACTAGAAGTCTAGACTGGCCTCCTAGGTGAAGTTCCAAATTGCAAGGCAAACCATGGGTCAGTTTCCAGAAGGCTCTGCTTCCTGGCCTTGGGTCATCCCTGTCTGACAGTGAGAAAGCAAGGAAGGAGCGGGGGAAGGAAGGAAGGGAGGGAAGGCGGGAGGGAGGAAAGAAGGAGGGAGGAAGGAGAAAGAGAAAGGAAGAGAGAAAGAAAAAGGAAAGCAGAAAATAGGGAGGCTGTCCAGTCAACAGTGGGGCTCTAAGCTCCAGGCAGTCATGCACTGCTTGCTGGCTGGCTTTTCACATGAGGCTATGCCTGCTGAGGTTACATTCCGCCTCACCGTGGCCTCAAGGAACCCAAGAAACACACTCATTGCCTCTTTGGTTATTTTATAAACAGTGCTTGGAAACCACGAGTCATTATCACTCTTCTGGCCAGCCAGTCAGACTTTCCATGCCCTTATGTGTGATGCCCTTAATCTTTCCTAAGCCAGCAACCTCATTCCCCTAAACCAAGAGAATTGTTTACTTTGGCCATAATCAGGGCAGATTTTAAGAATCAGCCTGCCCTCTCTCAGTGCCCAAGGCTTTAAAGCTATAATCTAAACATTCATCCCACCATCCATTCTTTTATTCACACTTACCTCTAGATCCTCCCAAGTTGTATCCCGGCACCTGTACATCCATACAACCACCCATCCATTCATCTATTCATCCCTCATCCACTCATTCATTTATTGATTCAGGCATCCACCCATATATGCCCTTTTAATCATTCATCTACTTATCAATTCCTCTGTTTACCTACCCACTGACCCAATAACCAATCCAGGGAGGTATCCATTTACTCATGCATAGGTGCATGCCTCCACTCATCACCTACTCAGTACCCACTATTTCTTCACTCAGTCTCTCAATTGCTTACTTATTTAATCACCTAATCACCTTCTTACTAAATCTATAATCACCTGTTATGAGTCAGGCAATGCTGTTGATGTTAGAAGAACAGGGATGAACAGTATGGCTCCCATTCCCCCAACCACCCACCAATCTCCCACTGACTGGCATCTATTTATTTATCCAACCTGTAGAATTCCACCCCTGTGGGCCCTGAATTGGTTACTGGGTGGATCCCAGGGAGTTTCAAAGAGAGAAGTAGAGACGAATGCTGATTCAAGTCCATGCATAGAGTGCAACCAAAATGATAGTTGGGAAGGACTTGGCTACAAGACAGAAAGCAGACTAGAGACAAGAGTCTGGAACTGGAGATTCCTTCTGGTACTGAAGTTAGTCACAGAGATATTAATAAATAGTTCTGAGCCTTCTTGTGTGTCAGAAGGAAGCTTTAAAAATGCCTAGAGGGCTTCCCTGGTGACGCAGTGGTTAAGAATCCGCCTGCCAATGCAGGGGACATGGGTTCGATCCCTGGTCCAGGAAGATCCCACGTGCCATGGAGCAACTAAGCCCGTGTGCCACGACTACTGAGCCTGCGCTCTAGAGCCCGCGAGCCACAACTACTGAACCCGAGTGCCACAACTACTGAAGCCTGCACCCACACACAGCAACAAAGACCCAACGCAGCCAAAAATAAATAAATTTATTTTAAAAAAATTTAAAAAAACAAAAGTGCTGAGATGTTTAAGACATTTCCATTTCCCCATCCAACAATTCATCCATCCATCCACTTACTCACAAATCCATGGATTCACCCATCCATCCATCTACATTTTTACTGTTCAACTATTATAGCAGGGGGTCTTAACCAGGGTTTCATGAATAGGTACAATCGCATAAGTTTAATTCATCCTTGCATTCCCAGTCTCTTCAATTGCTACTGACACACAGCAAGTGCAAATTAAATATTTGCTAAATAAATGAATGAGGGCTCTCGGTTTTGATGAGATAAACCCAACCAGGAAGGTGGCCCCTTGATCAGATAATTTGGCTGGCACTAGGGCTGATATGAATACATTTACTTTTTATATGATTGCTTAATGGTACTATGCAGGATTCATCCTAACTACACTTAAGCAGTTAATATGGCCAGATGAGGCCATGACTAGTTTAGGCATATCTACAAGACTTGGCTTTAGCTGTTTGACAAAGTGAATCCATCTCCCTCAGATTCTAACACACCACTGGAAAAGGCTGAAGCCAGATCCAGGTATTAGGGGCTAAACAGTCAGACTGCAGAATTCAGTAGATCCAATTATTTTTGTTTAACACCACATCAGGAGGCCTCCACAGAAGCCCTTAATCAAACTGACTGTTTGGGATAACTACATTTGTATAAACAGAACTCTGATTTATTCAGTTGAGGAAGATCACTCTGAGTTTGGTCAAGACAGTCAAGCTATCTGGACAACACAGATTAAAGTCCTGACTTTGATTTCTAAAAAATAAAATAAGTAAGTCTTTTAAATTTAAACCTGGAGGCAACACAGCATGTCACTAGTAGCATAGAGGACATGGGGATAAAGCCAGAGAGATGTAGATTTTCATCAGGCATCACTTACTAGATCTGTGGTCTTGGGCAAAGTACACGGAATGTCTCTCATCCTCAGTTTCCCCATCCAGAAAATGTGAAAAACATCCTTTACTTCACACAGTTGGATTCCAGTTGATAACCTGCATGAGAGTCTAGCTCAACACCTGATAATACAAAGATGGCCCCCAATAAATAGTAGATCCTCATTTTCTGATTCTCTGAATAGTTGCTCTGTCTGCCTAGTTCACTTTCTTTGAGATCATTTTTTTTTTTTTTTTTTTTTTTTTTTTTTTGCGGTCCACGGGCCTCTCACTGCTGTGGCCTCTCCCGTTGCGGAGCACAGGCGCTGGACGCGCAGGCTCAGCGGTTTGCGGTACACGGGCCTCTCACTGCTGTGGCCTCTCCCGTTGCGGAGCACAGGCGCTGGACGCGCAGGCTCAGCGGCCATGGCTCATGGGCCCAGCCGCTCCGCGGCATGTGGGATCTTCCCGGACCGGGGCACGAACCCGTGTCCCCTGCATCAGCAGGCGGACTCTCAACCACTGAGCCACCAGGGAAGCCCTGAGATCACTTATTTGTTTTAAAAAAAACAACCTGTTTTGATGTCTGTTTGGAACTCTGAACTTTGCAAAGAGCCTTCATGTCCATTACCTCATTTGTGTATCACCATCACCATCATTGTCATTATCATCAAAATTATAACGATTCCCATTCAACAGATAAGAACACTGAGGCACAAGTTGAATAAGGAACTTATCCACTTCCGGTCAGAGTCAGAGTCAGACCTGAACTCATCATCTTCAGACTCTGAGCCCAGTTCTCTTTGTATTAATGGGATCATTAATAGCAGACTCAACAGAACAAAGAGGATGGAAGAGACAAAGGGCCACTGAACCCCCTGAGACCCTCCAGAACGGACCTGCCTAGGTAACGAGCGTGTGGCTTGCTGATAAGACCCAACTAGATGTTATGCACACATGGGTCCGGCTTTCTCCCATGTGTAAGCAGCCTCATGCAGCCCTCCTGTGACCTTTTGACTGGCCTCCAACATATAATATGATACTACAGCCCAAAAACCTGTCCTTTTTTGCCTAGATTCCTACAAGGAGTCTGTGTTTTATTTCACTATTTTCCTGGGTGAGCTTCTATTTTCTTACTTATTTATTTGAGCCACTAAATTATCTAATTAGTGACATACATCGTTGACACATGAGCCACTATGAATATTTACTGCACACTTGTTCACGCATTTATCTAAATAGGTGGCATGCCAGAGCCATGTAATAAGGAATAATGATTCTTTAGAATAGTTACGGGGAATTACAGAAGAGGGAAAAAGTTTTGCACAGTGGGTTGCAGCTTCCAACCACATCTATCAGTTCTTCCTGAGACAGAGCAATTGCCCAGTAATGACAAAAAGTTTATAGTAATGAATAAATCAATACTCAGCTCTGCGGCAGTTTCAGATGTTACTTTTCTAGGTCTTCCCGCGTCTATTATATATCCCTTAGCTCTGGAACTGGGAGAGCGCGGTGAATGCCAACAGCTACAAGGAGAAAGGGAACAAACAGCTCAAACTCCTGAGATGCTGGTGATCCATCACCATCGCCTTACAGGGAGATCCATTTATATCTCTGAGCCCTGCAACGGAGCAGCTCCCAGTGACCAGCTACACAGCCGACAAGTGTTTGTTCTAAGAATGGAACCATGGCTTTGTGATGAGAGAAATGGAAATGCAAAAGAGATAAACAAACTAACAAATGATGAACTAAGTAGGGACAAGTGGGATGGAGCAGGAGGAAGGGAATGCCACTAGAAAGGGAGGAAAGAGAAACGGAGAAAGAGGGTTTTAGCCCAAAGCGGTGTCTGCCTGGGCTTGGCTCATTCGGCAAATATTTACTGAGTGCCTGCTATGGGCCAAGCATAGTTCTAGGCAGGGCTGCAAAGTTTTTCTGTCAATCATCCCAGAGTAGATATTTTAGGCTTTGAGGGCAAAACGGTCTCCACGGCCACTAAGCCACTCTTGTTTGTAGCACAAAAGCAGCCATACACAATACATAAATGAATGGGTGTGGCTATGTTCCAATAAAACTTTATTTACAAAACAGGTGATGAGCTAGAGCACAGCTTGCCCACCCAGGTATAGCATCACATTTCCCAAGATGGGCTATGCGCCAGTGGATTGTGGGCTGATTTGGTAGGTACACCGACACGGTGTAAATAACTTAGAATCACATGAGGAGATTTCATTCCAATTTAAGTCTCTTATAATCCTCTGATTACACCAAGGAGAAAGTCTCTGTAGGGTGCTAGCCTTTACCATACCTCTAACATTTTGCTAATCGCTTTTTCAACAAAAGGAGAGATCACAAGGCTCTTAGCCTTGGCAAGCAACAGTTTCTAGAGAGATTCTTCAGCTTTGTTTGGTTTTTGCAGAGTTTCTATTGACTGCAAGTGATACTTGTTTCTGTTTACCATTTAGAAAGGCAGAAACAGGGTTTGTTAACCTTGGCATTGTTGACATTTGGGCTGGATAATTTTTTGTTGGGGGTGGGAAGGCTGTACTGTGCATTGTTGGATATTTAGCAGCATCCCGGGTCTCCACCCACTAGACGCCAGAAGCACAAGCCATGTCACTTCTTTAGTGACACTGAGCAACTCTTTATTCCCCTGCCTCCTTTTCCTCATCTGTAAAATGGGGATGATGAAGACAGTAGCTCCAACCTCACTGAGTTGCTGTGAGGATTAAACCCATTAATTCATGCAAAGCAATCAGGAGAGAGTTCACCGGGGGAAAGCATGCAATTAATATTAGCCATGGCCATTTGTCCTAGTAACAAAGTGGCTCTGCTTTAAACATATTTATTTGTTTAGTTACTTATTCAAGTGAGCCAATTAAAAAATATATTCTTAAATAAATAATATTTAGATAGTGTAAAGGTATGCCAAAATTTATGAAGATGTTTTATGAGTTGAGGTTGTGAAACTGATACATTTCAAGAGTGGGATTTGGGCATGTTTTATCTAAGCTCTAGTACTCATTAGATATGTGACTTTGGACCAATTACTAAGTTTCTCAGACCTCTAGTTTTCTCCCCGGGGAGAAGATGGTCCCTCCACCCAGAGGTGCTGTCGAGCAAAACCAAGGTAATGTTCTCAGGAGTTACTCAACGCCAAGTAGGTACTCAACAAATGCTACTCCTCCCCCTCCCTTTGTTTTTCTTGTTAGTAACTCTTAGGGGTTGCATCAACTACCTATTGTTGTGTAGCAATCCGAGAACTTAGTGGCATAAAACAAGAGCCACTCCTTAGCTCACAACTCCAGGGGTTGCCAGTTTGGGCTGAGCTCAGGAGAGTGGTTCTTCTACTGGCCTTGATTTGAGTCCTGTCTATGGCAGCAGTCAGCTATTGACTTAAATGGGCTGGTCGATCCTTTCACTTAATAGTGGCTGGTTGATGGCCTCCTTCACAAGTCTGGCTGTTAGTGCCGGCTGTCTGCAGGGCCTCTCACTGCCTATGGCTCTTCCACCAAAAGGCTAGCCTGGACCTTTACGTGGAGGCAGCCCTATTCCAGTAAAACAAGAGCAGGAACCACGAGGCATCCTGAAGCCTAGACTGAGAAGTCACACCACGTTGCTTCAACCACGTTTTGTCAGTCAAAACAAGCCACAAGGTCAGCTCAGATCAAGCAAGGGGAAATAAACTCCACTTCTAGGCCCAAGAAGAAGCAAAGGCATGTCGCAAAGGCGTGTGTGCACAGGGAGTGTGATTCACAGGGGCCATTTCTACGAGCGACCGCATTGTCTGCCTACAGCTTAGCCCACAACACCCTCCTCCCTTAGGTCTCCACAAAGACTCGCACACTGGATGTTGTTCACATGACTAACGTGCACCCGTGGTGGCGTCCAGATGCTCATGAAACCCCGCAGATTACATGGGAATTACACAATACCACAAAACTGCACAATCACCGCAACTATTAATGGCACATCAGTTCAAGGTTGCTTACTGCGGTTTGCATTATTGCCAAGAGAGGCTGTGGAATCCATAGCATTTCCCACCCTGTTCTAAATCTCTCTCTTCTCTCACATTCAGAAAAAATGGCCAACGTGAGTCATACGCTGTCAGATTATTATCAAGATTAGCCTTGTCTTGTTTTCTTTTAAAAAAAAGTCATTTATCTCACTGTTAACACTTTGTTATTAGTAACAAATTGTGGGAGCAGACCTCAAAACTGCTAAGAGTCAATGCATTGGGGTAGGATTCACCAGTCAAAATAACTTATTCAAGTTAGGAATTCATTCCCACCTCCCCACTTTTTTTGTTTTTCAGTAGCTGCCGTCTAAAAATAACATGTCAATATTCTCTTGTTACATTTTCTTCCCCCTGGATAGTGACCTTCTAGTGATTTTCCTCCAGCACACATCAGCCATCCTCTTCCAAAGATATACCTCAAAGCTGTATATTGTTAATAGCCACACCATTTCCTGTATCTAGGTTTTAACCATCAGTCATTGTAGCTACAAACACAGATGACTTCTAATCTACACTCTCCAACAAACAGTGCTTACACACCACAGAGACCCTAATCTTAGCTTCACACACTATCACCCACCTTTCTCCAGTTTGGATTCCACAGTCCATCCCTACGGTAATCCCTGTTCCCTCTCAGTTCCTGCTCCCCTTCTGTTGCTGCCATGGTAAACCTCATCCCTGTTAAAACTCACCTCCCTGCTTGCTCTATGCCTGGACCTGAGAAGCAGAACGTGGCTAGAGGAAAATTTACAACCATGTTTACTTGCCTCACTTTAGATGTATGACCACATATCATAAGTGGGTCTTAAGCACCATCTGAAAAGCTGAACACAATTTCCCCAGTCAAAACCTCCTTCCGTTTATCCAGATGACTATTGACACGTCTTCTCACTCCTAAGGCAGCCAACACTCATTGTCTATAGATGACCTTGATTCTTTTTTTGTTTGTTTATTTAATTTATTTATTTTTGGCTGCGTGGGGTCTTTGTTGTTGCGCGCGGGCTTTCTCTAGTTGCCGCGAGCCGGGGCTACTCTTCGTTGCGGTGCACAGGCTTCTCGTTGAGGGGGCTTCTCTGTTGTGGAGCACGGGCTCTAGGTGTGCAGGCTCAGTAGTTGTGGCACACGGGCTCAGTAGTTGTGGTGCACAGGCTTAGTTGCTCCGCAGCACGTGGAATCTTCCGGGACCAGGGCTTGAACCTGTGTCCCGTCCATTGGCAGGCGGATTCTTAACCACTGCGCCACCAGGGAAGTCCCCTTGATTCTTATTTTACTGAGAAAGTAGAAGCAATCAGAAGAGCATTTTCTCTTTTCTACCTGAATCTCTACATGTAGACTCAGCCTCCTCTTCTCTGCTATGATGACTCAAACATCCCTACTGTTCTCTAAACCCACCCTCCCTCATCCATCCAAGGACTTGGTTCCTAAAGTTACTCCTCCACCCCCTGCAACATCAATCAACTGAATCATTCACATCAGCATCTGAACATGCCAAGAGATCTCCCACTGACAGATAAAGAAACTTTCCCTTGACCTCACAACTCTGTAGAGTACCTCAACCCATTTATTTGCCACCCTTTCAGCAAACTTCAAAACTTTCCTCACTACTGTTCCATTGAAACAGCTCTTGTGAAACTCCCTTAAGTTTTTCATCTCTTTCAACTCAATTGCCATATCTTAGACTGCAGTGTCTTTGAATTCTCGGTGTCATTTGGTACACTCGGTCAAGACATTCCTTCGTAAAGTCTTTTAAAAAATATTTATTTATTTTATTTATTCATTTGGCTGTGTCGGGTCTTTGTTGCAGTGCACAGGCTTCTCTCTAGTTGTGTTGTGTAGGTTTTTTCTCTCTCTAGTTGTAGCACGCAGGCTCCAGGGTGCATGGCTCTGCAGTTTGTGGCACGCGGGCTCTCTCGTTGAGGCACACGAGCTCAGTAGTTGTGGCACGTGGACTTAGTTGCCCCACGGCATGTGGGATCTTAGTTCCCCAACCAGGGATCGAACCCGCGTCCCCTGCACGGGAAGGCGGATTCTTTACCACTGGACCACCAGGGAAGGCCCTCCCAAAGCCTGTTTTTAATCTTAGCTTTTCAGTCACTACACTTCCCTAGTTTTCCTCCCTCACCACTGGCCCATCCAATTCTTTTGTTTTTTCCCGGTCTTTAATATTGGTTCATTCAAGGATTTTGACCTTAGTCCTCTTCTTTCCTATATCTACAACTCATTCTCACGATGACCTCATATGGCCTCTTGGCTTTAAATATCAACTCTCTGCTGATGACTTCTAAGTTTATACCTAGTTCTGATGTCTCCCTGGAACTCCAGACTCATATATTCATCTGCATAGTTGATATCTCCACTTGGATGGCTAATAAGCATCCCAAACATTAGAGATGCAAAATAGAATTCATGATTTCCCTCCTCAAACTCATTCCTTCCTCTTTCAGTGAAAGGTGCTGCCTGGTACTCAGTTGCTCAATTAAAAAATGAAGAGGTTGGCCTTCCTTTCTTTCCATCACCCTTACATGCAACCCATCAGCAAGTCCTGTTGGCTTTACCTTTAAGATATATCAACACTTGCCTCTTCTGAGCACCTGTATGGCCACCATGATTTCTAAGCTGGACCCGCGAAATATCTCTCCCTTCTTCCAGTCTTGGCCCTACCGTCGATTCTCCACACAGCAGCCAGAGTGAGCTTGGCCAAGATACACGTAAATTGGATCATGTCACTTCTTTTTTCATAAAACTCCAGTGATTCTGTAACAAGCATGGAATACAATCCAGACTCTTCACCTTGGCTGTCATGATCTTACCTTCACTTATCTCTCTGGATTCACCTCCCATACTCTAGCCTCACTAGCTCTGATCTACTGTATTGGCCTTAATGGTTACAGACACACGAGATTCATTCCCAAGTCGGAGCCCTTGTATCTGTGGCTCCTCCTGCTTGCAACTCTTCCTCCAAACCTTTAAATGACTCACTCACTCACTTCATTCATTTCTTGGCCCAAATATTATCTCTTCAGAGAAGTATCTCTGACTACCACCCTAAAGCCAACATGTCATTCCTCAACCTCATTCCTTGCACTGTTTTTCTTTAAAAGAGCCTTATTAGCTGAAATTCCATTATACCAGTATTTGTTTCCTCACTCACTGTCCATGTGTCCACTAGAATATAATTTCCATGAGATCAAGGACCTCACCCACCTCATCCAGTGTTCAATATACAGCACATTGTAGACGCTAAAGAAACACTTCTTGAGGATACTATGGATACTATTGGTAGAAATAATAATAATTGTGAAATGCTCTCAGCACTTTCACTTCTTTGTATTCACATTAGGCATGATCATTTGGCTTAAATATGAAAAGAAGCAAGAGAAGACAGCTCGTGTTGGCATCAAAACTTTATGTAAATCTCTATCCACTAGCTCCATCTCCTCCAGAGTTAGATGGAGTTTAAGCAAATGGTTTACTGTATATTGTGTCGTAATGTCACAATATACAGTAAACCAGTAGCTTTCTCTTTTTTTAACTTTTCTCCTAGTATTGCCTATAAGCTCTCTGCACTCACATCAGACACATCAGAATTTGTAAGAACTCGTCAATGTATTCTGTTACATAAAGACATAAACTATGTATAAACAGTTTTAATTTATTAGGTGTGAACATTAAATGTCATCAATTTAGAGTGTGCAACTCATCCCAGTGACTGACATCTGTTCAAAGCAAGCTTTCAGAATGTTTATTTGTCTTGCCTAACTCGGAGAGAGATCCTAGAATGGCATTTTGGCATATTTTCCCATGAAATTACCATTGACATTCCTCTAGAAGGATTATTTAGATGTAATGTCTAACTTTTATTATCACTTATTCAAGTAAGGCTACTTTCTGGGCCCAGGCTTACTTGAGGTAGGAGACCCAGGGAAAAGAGATGCCTCAGCAAGACGGAGACATGCTGGAAAGCAAACTCTCCTTGCTCACTGGCTTCTAGCCTCTTATCACAATAGCCACACTCAGTGATGGGACTGCACTCAGAGGTGCCCTCATGATTTCTGTGTTTGTTAGAGTTTGCATGGTTCAGAATCTTGTCCTATTGAACCAGCCTTCATGAGCCTGCATGTCTGGCAGAGCCGTGTTTAATGGCCGAGGGATGAGCCCCCATTCCTCTGCACTACGTTGAACAGCTGTAGAAGTCATTGACACTCTCAACAAACACCTCTTGTGCTCTGTCTCCCAGACACACGGTACGATTGTATTTCCCCACCCCCTTCTAGGATAGCTATGACCACGTGACTGGGTTTGGCCAGTGAAGTGCGAGCATAGGTGATGTGTGTCACTTCTTTGTGGAAGCTGTGAGAGCCAGTGCACAGTTGGACGTGTCCCCTCCCTACACCAAGAGGACTGTGGCAGCACATGCTGCTACGAAGCCTCCTTCAGCCAGGGACCTTGTGTGACTCTGATGGGTAGAGCCTCCCGGCGGACCCTTGCTGAAGATGTAGCATGAAAGAGACAGAGGGCAAGAGAGAGACCCAAGGAGAAATGATGTTAAGGCTCTGAGAGTTGCAAGATGTTGGTGTCCCCAGCATGACCTTACCCACCCTGACTACTCTCACCCTCGGCGGGCTAGGGGTCTGGGGAAGGGCTGGCGGCTCTACAAGATTTGACGTCAAAAATTCAGTCGTGGAGACTTTCTGACAAAACAGGGTCTGTGGTGAGGTGGGGGAAACAGGTGCTGAGACACTCACTAAGAGAAACCCCGGTAGAGACTGAGTCACCTCTGAAACACTTCCAGAATCCTGCCTGGCCTTTCCCCATCATCAGAAGCCAAGTCTTCAGTAGACGTCTGTGTCTTGTCCAAGCAGGGGACTGGCACACCCACAGTCAGGCTGGCTTCAGAGCACGGAGGTTGATTTGCAGAGTAGACAAGGTCCAGCTGGGCCCACCCAGGCCACGGGGCTCCCCATGGCCCCAGAGGCTCCCATAAAGAGAGAACAGATCTCCTGTATCTCAATCACAGTCAAACTTCGACGTCAAACACACTTAAGTCCGCATCCTGGTTCCCCTGGTTGTGTGGCTTTGGGAAATTCACATCACTTTTCTGAGCTGCAGATTTCTTCAGCTATGGAGTGAGGATCATCAAAGACTATACCTCAGCTAGGGGATGTGAGATCTGGGGAGATGAAAAATATCAAGAGCCCCATAACTGTCCCTGCAACATACTAGTTAAACCATATGAAATTGTCGTTTTTGATCTTTTGACAGTTTCATATGGTTTAAGTTATAAATGTCAGTTAATAGGAGCTGATTTCACTCCTGGCAGAATTCTCATAATTCAGGAAGGGCTATTCATGGCTCAGGATTCATAAACCAGAGCACATTCAGATGCTTCCCCTTCAACTGGATTCTCTAAGTGGACTAAATGGACTCAATCACATCTATGCAAGCTCTGTCACCGAGTTTGTAACCACTTTGCCATAGGTGGGTGGCCTTGGCCAATGGTCTTCTCTCAAGACCAAGTCAGTACCTGTCCATGGCTTTGCTTCCCTTGCTTCTGCCACGTGGCATTATGTCCCTAGACGGACTGAAATATGTTGGCCGTATAGAACCAAAGAGCTGTCTACGAAAGATGTGCTCTAAAATTTGTTCTAAAATAAAATAAGGTTTACTTTCCTCCCCACCTGAGACATTGAGGAAGCACATGGGAGAGTCATAAAAGACAGGAGATTCTAGTTTTTCTCTACTACCTGCTAGACAAACTCGTGACACGGCCTTTGCCATGATTATTTCTTCCCATTTCCAGCCTCAGGTTACAGCGAAGTAATAACGAACCCAGTGGTACACGCCTCCCCGTGTTGGCGCCTGCTGTTCGCTCTACCCGAAATGCCTTTGCCTTTCTGCTTCTCCACTTCCTTCTTGCCCGAATCTTGAGTATTGTTTTACGACACACTAAGACTACTGCTCCTTGAGAGGAAGGACCTTGTCTGTCTTGTCCATTGCTATCTTCCTAAAAAGCTACCTGCATTCAATAGGCATTAGTTGAATTAATGACTAAGTGAATGAATGAATGAAAGACCCAGTCTAGAATCAAGTGCTTCAAAACGGTTGGCCTGGCCACAGGCCTTGCTGGCCTGGCCACAGGCCCTCCTATGTTCCCCTACGGCACCTCTGCACATTTACAACAATAACTGTGCGACCACATCCTATTAGTCAAAGCCAGAGACTATCCTTTTCACGTTCAAGATTCCCTGACTGAGGATCCGGGGTCTGGCTTGTAAAGTGCTCTGTCAGTGTATCCATGACTCTTGTCCTGTCTTCTCTCTTCCTCGGCAACTTATGAAGAGCCCTGGCAGCTTCAGACCCAGGCTGGGAGGGCAGGACCCTCAGACCCTAAGAGGAAAATGAGTCCAGCTCAGGGAACAGCCTCGGGGGGAGGGACTTGGGTTTTCCACAGTCCATGCAGAAGGCTGTGAATTCTTCACTTCTAAGCAAAATGGCAAAAGGGAAATACAGGCCTTCATACGAGTGATTTATTCTGTATCAGAAACGCATTTACCTGGCCGATTTTGCTGAACAGGAAAACCTCAGGTTCACTTAGTAAAACTCAATCTGAATATTTCTATCCTTTATTTCCATACAGATTAGCTTCATAGGGGCCTTGAGTATAAACACCACAGATTGGCTTGCGGGTTCTATGGGGGAAAAGAGGCAGCGTGGAAGGGAGATCATCGCTATTTTAAGTTTCTTCATGGTTCA
>NW_006779163.1:4023345-4028951 GCF_000442215.2 Lipotes vexillifer | reverse complement strand
TTCAGCAGGCAGCTGCTAAGAGTTCCAAAGGAGCACACAAAATAAGAAAAGTTTATTGATTAGTTTACAAATAAATGTTGTATAAGAAAAGATACTGAATGGCAGGCCAGCTTACCCATGGCTTACGGCTTGTGGCCCCTTTTATTCCCTGGCCTTGGGAGCCCGTCTCAAGGGGGAAATAAAAGAAGCAAAGTAAATGCGTTTTCTGGATAAAGAAGAGTTTGCACCACGTTAAAAAATAAATAAACGAGACCCTTTATTTTTTGCTGATTTGGAAGCAGACCAGTGTATGCCTGTTTCTTCATCTCTTCATGAAAATATCTTTTTAAATGTTTTTTTCCCTCCTCCTGCCAGTGCAACAAAGCCTTAGACCCTGGACTCCATGGCACAGGTGCCAAGCTTGGAAATGGTCCCCTCCAGTCACCAGCCATTGGGCAGTTTTAGAAAAAGACCGAAAGGGTCAAATGCATGCTTGTTTCTGGGCTTATAGCTGAAGGATCCTGACTGAGAGAGAAAAGTCATTTTGTGGGGATGGAGGGTGGTTTGGACCTGGAAAAAAATAAGTATGGCAACATCCCCAGGATTTCCTCCCCTGCTTTGCCTTGCTTCATCTTTGTGAGACCTTGGCAAATAGCTGGCTTATCGGGAAGATTAACTAAATATGATGCACAGGAGCCTAGGACAAGGTAAGCTCTTGGGCAAACCTTCAGTCAGCGGCTATGATGAGATTCCAGTCACATGAAAATCTAGTGATGTACGGGGAGCAGACAGAGAGCTGGCCGAGATACAGGCCAGGCAGAGAGTGACGAGCCTTCTGAAAGTGTGATCCGGTGTCCACAGACTTGAATATCACAAATGTGAAGTGAGTAGTATGTGTCAGATTCTACAAGGTACCTTGACCGAGCACTAACCAACCCTGGACCACAGAGACAGTGTTTCTGACCTTTCATCCCCCCTTTAAACCTTCTGCTTATGTTACTAAGAAGTCTCACCTTGACACTAGCTGATCATCAACATTGCTTGAGCATTTGCTGATTTCCCTTTTTAACATAGTTACAGGGCCCCAGGCATGCAGCCTAGGCAGTCAGTCCACTGTCACTGCTATAATATACTACATTTTACCTTTTCTTGACACTGCATTTATTTCCCAGATTGTCATCTTTTTCTGAACAGTGATTTAGTCCAATAATGTTAGTGATAACATATATTTATTTTCAAAGTCTGCATAAGTTTTTAAAAAGTGAACTGCCTGAGGCGCTCTCACACATTGCTGGTGGGAATGTGGGTTGGTACAGCCCTTGTGGAGGGGAAGTTGACAGTATTTAACTAAACAGCATGCCTTTAGTTTTTGACCCAGCAGTTTCACTTCTAGGAATTTACCCTGGAGATAGCTCCAACAATAAGATGTGCACAAGTTTATTCATCTCAGCATTGTTTGCAACTGCAAACATTGGAAACAACTTAAATGCCCATACAGAGAAGACACGGGTGAATCAACTCTGGGACGTCCACACACAGTAGAGAACAATGTCACAGTGAAAAAGAAGGGGGATGGGTTCTACTAACTGATAGGGAGTGATTTCCAGGAATTACTGCTGAGTGAAAAAAATCAAAGTACAACGAGTATCCATAATACGCTACCTCTTGTGTAAGAAGAAAAGGTAAATGGGAAGATGCACTTGCACCACCTAATTTATGCAAAAAGAAATACAGGAGGGATAAACCAGAAACTAATGAGCTTGGCTATCTCCAGGGGTGGGCGGAAAAGGATCAGAAAGGACAGAAAAGACTAGAGGGGTGGGCGCAGGGGTGGGGGAGGGATACTTCTCAGAGGATCTCGTTTTGCAGAGTAGTGACATTTGGAAGGATGTTAATGTTTCCCATGGGGGAAAAAAAAATCATCGAGGAGGAGGGAAAAACCCTAAAGTGGAACATGAACAGTGACAAATGAGCTAACTCTATTTCAAATGAATCAGATGACCATACGGAAAGGAGAATAAGAAATGAGCCCAAATAACCTAAACACAGTACTTGGATGATATCCCTCAAAATACAGACAAAAATAACTACGTAAATATTGAAATCTAGTTAGTAGGTTTGTTCTTCACAGTAATATGGATTAGTGATTCTGAAACCACTCTCTGTGTACTCTAGGGTTGATGAAATAAGTAAATATGTTGTGGATAATGGAATCGTGGTTTCTCACAGTCAGACAAGGAAGAAATAAATGCGGAAAGGGGCCAGATCAGCATGAACCCTGTGTTCTGGATTGGAATTCAAGGTATTGGCTTGCACTCATGATTTACAAGATATAGATGTGTATGGGTGTGCGTATGGACTTATACATATACCCAGGTATTATACATATATTTTGTAGCTCTGCTCACTGAAAGGGCCTAGAAGCAATGACATCCCCATAACAATGAGCTACTTAGTTTTCAAATGTCATCATACTCTAAAAGAACCCGGGGCTCCTTGGAGAAATGGCTGAGTCCAGAGCTGGGACTGGGAAAGTCTAATATGAGCCTGGAACAGTTCATCATAACTTTGATAACTGCATTCTGGTTACGTGAGAATGTCCGTCATTTTAAGAAACACATACTCATGTCTACAACGTATTCTCCTACAGTTCAGAAATTATATCTATACATATATATGTATAAATTATACATATGCATAAATTATATCTATACATATATGTGTAGAATATATGTATAAAAATTCAGAAAATTTATACATATATAAATTTTTTACTTCATTTATATATGAAAGAGAATAATAAAGCAAATGCAATAAAATGTTATCACTCAGAGATTCTACATGAAGTGTATGTAAGAGCTCCTGCAACTTTCTGGTAACTATTTCAGAATAACAAGTTTTTTTTAAAAAATGAGCTAATTAGGTAAGTATAGCACAAGTCAGGAGAGTAGCAACAGCATGACCAAAGTCTGGGAAAAACTATGGCTGATGATGGAAATCCAGTGAAAGGGTCACATGTTCCACATGGACAGCAAGGCTGCAGTGATGTTTCGGATCCCCACCCCCAAATCCCTACTCTAACCATAAATAGCGAGACATCTGAGCATCAGCAAAAAGCAGCCAGAGCCCAGACTTCTGATCAGAGGGTTGGCCTCATGCTTCCTAGTTGGGAGGGGAGAAGGTGGACAGGCGGTGTGTTTTAAGTCCTCCACTAGGCAGTAGTTACATGGGAATGTTCCAGCATAAAAACAAGGCTCCACAGCCCAAAGCCAGACACTGGTTTTAGGGGATTACAGGCAAACTTCAATTTGAATTGTTTAGTACCACAAGGCAGCCAGGGTCAGGGCACGTTGAGCAGACAACTGATCCAAGGAGGAAGACACTTCCTCTAGGAGAAGGTCATGTGTTGCCAGGTGCCGTGACTTGTTCTATGTAGTTAGGCAGCCATAATGCTTGAATGAAGGGAACCTATGTAGTGGGGCAGTGGGGGGATGTCAGAAAGTCCTGAATCCTAATCCCAATTCTACAACTTACTGGATTTTCCCTCCTTCCTGAACCTCTTTTTATTCATCTGAAAAATGGTGACTTAAAAAAATAAAATCCTGCTTTACAGGGGGGCTTTGAAGATTTAAAGTCTTTCCAAGGTGGATGCTTAGAACAAGATTTAGTTTCTAAAATCTCTGCTCATGTCTAGAGAGTGATAAATTCGTTGTCCACAATTTCTACAGTATTTTGGGAGAAGATGGTTCTCAGACCAAAAAAAAAAAAAAAAAAAAAAAGATTTAAGGTCTTTAGTCAATAAATATTTACTGAGTACTTATTATGTGCCAGATACCATTCTGGGGGAGGATGATGTCACCAAGACCAGGTCCATACCTCCGTGAGGCTTATATTCTAGGTCTGTGTTCAAAGGCTCGACGTGAGAAAGATCGGCATGGTTGGGTGGCTGGAACCCAGTGAGGAAATGGGATGGCTGGTGACGAGAGCGGAGGTAGGCAGGGGATCCAGGCTTGGGGAGCAGGGTAGGGAGCTTGGACTTTTATTTAAGAGCAACGAGGAGCTGCTGGAAGGCTCTACGCAAGGGAAAATCGTGCTCTGATGTGCATTCTGGCCGCTATGTGCAGAAAGAAAAGGCGGGGTGGGCAAGTGGGACAGAGATACCACTAAGGATCCTGGCAGTAGCTCCAACAGGAAGTAATAGCTTGGGCTGGAGTGGTAACAACGAAAACCTTCAGGAAATGCTTCCTTAAAGACCCAGAGAGTAAATATTTTAGGCAAAATTGAGGCCAAAAGGCAGACTCAGGACTAATAGGTACCTATTTATGTAAGCATTTAAAACCATAGTGTTAAAAATAAAGAAAGAAAAGTCACTCTTAGCTCAAGGGCTGTAAAACAAAACAAAACCAAACCCAGGCAGCTGGCTGTATTTGGACCCCAGGCTGCAGTGTGTCGAGCCCTGGTTAGGGGACAACAGGAGAAGAGACGGCCTTTGTAAAGTGGATATGGCAGCTGTTTGCAGGGTGGATCAGGGCTTGGAAAGAACTTTATGCCTTACAATTAGTGGTGAGTGTGTTTCAGAGTCCCTGCTGCCTAGTCCGATGAGAGGATTAACCAGATTGATGTATCAGGAGAGAGGTATCTGGTTCAGCCAATGTCCTTCTTTCCATAAAATGGATTTCTGGAGATTGCATAGGGGGTGGGAGACTCTTTTACATTTTGGGGTGTAGGGCCAGAGAACCCTATTCCATGCAGGTGGATGTGGAGTTTCCACAACTGTGTTTGGACTGGGGATTCCAGTGAACTTGGCCATGACAGTGATATTCTATGGCCCAGGAAAACCCAATTCATTAGCATTTATCGAAGGGGTGAGGGAAAGGATGAAAGAGTGGATAACGCACTCAGGTGTCACCTGATTTACCTACTGTGAAGCTGAAAGACCTGTAACTACTACAAGTAAAAGCTGGTACCTGGTTAGCCAGCAACAGGGAAACCAATCCAGAGTTCTCTATGCAGAAATGGATAGTCCAGAGAGATTAATAAAGTGCATAATCCACACCCATAGAGTTTTCCTCTGGACGCAAGTTATAAATCACCTAATCTTTCGTCAGCATTTGCAAATAAATATAAAGGAGAATATGATACAGAACAAGACTTGAATGAATATAAAGCACTAGATATAAAGACCCTTTCTTTCAAGTTTAATCTTACAGTTTACTGCATATTATATTAATTATATTTGTTATAGATGCTATATACAGCTTTTATAATATATATTCATATGTGTTATGTACCAACATATATTCATTAATTTATATATATATACCTATTTATAGTATAAAAATAATGTTAATTATAGAAAAATTTGAAAATTTACCCAAGGTAGAAAAAATGTTTACTGGATCCCGATAACAACTAGTCACGTTTTAATGTTTCATTTGAGTCTTTCACATTTTGATTTTTTTTTTTTCAAAGTGGGGCAACCTTTTGTTGTTGTTATTAATGCAACTTTGATCCTCAAGCTTAAAAAAAAATCTTGTTTTCTGCGTTATTATTTTACCTAGTATTTGAGCGATAGCATATTCTATGGTGTGGAGGACTTTTCAAAGGCCTTTTTTTTTTTTTTTTTT
>NW_006779163.1:4017778-4023227 GCF_000442215.2 Lipotes vexillifer | reverse complement strand
CCCGCGTCCCCTGCATCGGCAGGCGGACTCTCAACCACTGCGCCACCAGGGAAGCCCCAAAGGCCTTTTTGATAGCTGCATGGCCAGTAGGTTTAACATTCATAGATACAACCCACCTGTAAAGTTGGGCTAAAAAGACGCCTTCAACATGCCCTTATTATAAGTAATAATTTAGTAAACATTTTTCTCTTTATATATAGACATCTTTCGTTTCAGACTGTGTCTTTAGCATGAACCTAGAAGGCTGAATGTCACATGTCTCTCTAAGGCCAATTTGCTACCAGAAATCATCGACTGATTTTTTTGTCACCACGTGGGAGCGTGGGTGTTCATCCCTCCCTACCTTCACAATCCCTAACTTTTCATATGTTAAGAGAAGAACTTTGTTCACTTAATCGGTATAAAATCCTTATTCCTTTGTTTGCTAAATAAATGGACTTCCTCTGTTGAGTTGCTTTTTACTCTAACTTCGCTTTCTTTTTTTCTTTACATAGCTTTTAAGAAAAAGTTAATTGCTGTTCCATATCCCCAATCTTTGGGTGCTAAGTAATCTCTATCTCTTTAAGTTAAAGTAAGTTATATACAGCTTTTCTCTGACTCTGAGAGGTAATTTTCCTGTCTGTTTCAAACTATAACCACATCAATGATGATGACGGTGATGATGACATTGTCCTTGGGCACGTATGTAACAAGACATCTATGACAAGTGGAGTCAAATTGTTTTGAAGATTCCAAGACGAGTCTCTGGGAAAATCTCCCCCTGACACCCCCCTCCCCTCCCCAGTCTGTGGGGACAGATTTGGGCTTGTGTGGCATTTGAATGCTCTTGATCTGCCCTTTTGTAATATGGATGAGTCACGTTACAGGATGCGTCACCCAATCCCGTGCCTGGGGCACCTCCGCCAGGCTCCTAGAGCTTCCCACCTGCCTTGATCCCTGTCTGAACAGAGATGGCATGACTCAGCGCCAGGGAAGGGCGGTTCTCTCTGTCTGGCTAGTGTCCTCATCTCCAGGAAGCTCCAGGCTTGGAGCTCAGCGGCCTTCCTCTCAGCGCCACGCCACGCACGTCAGCAATGCCCCTCAGAGGGAGCCCCGCACAGGAAGGGACAGCCCTGAGGCCAGTGGCCTCCTCCACCCAGCTCCCAGGTGCGGAGAGGAAACACAGGGGCACAGCGGCTGTTTAGATCTTCAGTGAGTTTCAGTCCTTCCCTCCTTGCCTCATGGGCAGTCAGAGGAACATGAATAATAAAAATAGTCACTGATATTTTTGAGCCCTTACAGTCTTCCAGGTGTCACCCAAGGCACTTGACATCTGTTAACACATTGAATCCTCACAGCAAGACTGAGAAGTGGCTATAGCATTACGCCCATTTGACAGATGTGGAAACTAAGGCCCAGTGGGAGTAAGTGATTTGATCAAGTCCAGTTCACACAGCTGGGTAAGAGGCAGACCTAGAATTTGAACCCAGTCTCCAGAGCTTTCTCTCTTAACCACCAGACCAGTCATCTTAATGTGTGAGGGGCACATGAATCACCCAGGAGTCTTGTTAAAAGGCAGATCCTGATTCGGCAGGTCTGCGGCAGGTCAAAGACTCTGCATTTTTAACAAGCATCCAGGAAAGGCAGATGCTACTGGTCCTTGGACCACAGTTTGAGTAAAAGGCTCTATGTTATAGTATTTTCACTATGCCTTGGGCTATTATTTAGTTGGAAAATATTCACTTATTCCTTCATTTTTTTACCCATTCGTTGTCCATTTACACATCTAGCCAACATCCACTGAACCCTCACCATGAGTCAAGCACTGAGAAAATAAAGATGGGCACATCTCCATGGCAAACAAAGAGAAAAATCAGTTCAACAAGGAGACAAAACCCCACCACACACAACCATGATTATAATAGAACATGACAAGATCTAAAACAGAAGGACTCGTTCTGCAGTATGGTGCACAAAGCAAGAGTGACTCCAGCCATGAGTAAGGGCAAGCACCCCAAAACATGGTGTGAGGAAGCCCAGGTAAGCCTAGCCAGTTGTGATGTCTTCATGGGCTGTAGAGGTCCAGTATTCCAAGGACGGTGAACCATTCTCTGAATGTCTAGCCCAGCAGGAGTGGTGGGTAGAAAGGAAGAAGAGGCTCAAGAACAGGCAAGGGATCTTATCTTTGCTAGAGACCCAACCCTGCATCCCACTTCTGTGCCTTTGTTTATCCCATCCCTTCCACCAAGACTGTTCTCATCCAAATCCTAATAACTGGTCATTGCAAGTTCCAGTCCAAACATCATTCCTCCGTGCTCTTGTTGACCTTTATGTATATGAGAAGGAACTCTTCTCTAGCTTATGACGCTCTTATTCTGTGCCAGACAACTTGTTAAGACCATTGCTTGCAATAAGTCATTTAATATTCCAAACAACTCTGGCATACATCATAGTTACTTTATTTTGTAAATGAGGAAACTGACACACCAAGCAGCCAAGTAACTTCCATAAGACCATCCAGCTCCAAAATACAATAGCTGGATTAGAAGGCAGGCAGGTCCTTCGTTGTTAGGCAGTAGGGCCCCAGAGCCCCTAAACCTCTCTATCGCCATTATCCTGATTCACCCTTTTGAATATAAGACACCGCTGTTGAATGTAACCATCCCCCTACTAGACTGTAAGTCTTGCAGAAAATGCCCTGGGAAGAAAGAGCGAGAATGTGCAGCTTTGGGAGCTGAGAAATAAGAATGGAAGACTAGGCTGGACTGGCAGATGGGGCCAGGAGAGGAGGAAGGATTCACCGGTTTACCGTGAGTGCACTCGAGGCCTCACCAAGAAAGGACCTAATGGGCCCAACACCGTGGCCTTGAGAGGTGCTAAGGAACTTAGCAAAACAGCTCATAAACGGAGACCGTCTAATGTGCTGCTGCAAGACGAAGATGGCCACATTTACCAGCCGACAGGAAAAACTGAATGTGTTTCAGGCCCAAGGGGCAAGTCTAGTCTCCTTCTGGCTATGGCAGTTACCAGAGGGGGTCCAATCCACTAGTGAAAGAACCCCAAACCACAGGTCATCTGTTCTGCCCTCAGTAGAGTCCCGGTCTCCCCAGGACCCAGAAGAACCACCAAGGTTCTCTTGCATGCCTAAGGGGAACAAATCACATGACTGCTTCCCTAAAATGATACACTCTAGTACAACACTTCTCAAAGTCTGGTCCCTGAACACATAGCATCAGCATTACCTGGAAATTTACCAAAATGCAAATTCTTGGGCCCCACCCCAGACCTACTAAATCAGAAACCTGGGGGGTAGTAAGCTCAGTAATATGTGTTTTAACAAACCCTCCACTCAAAGTTTGAGGACCACTGTTATATTAATTAAGTATGCTCGAGGCTGCCACTTGGTAGCTATTACCTGTTTCTAGCTACTTAGACTTTGTAAACCTCAGTTTCCCCACCTGGCAAGGGAATAATGCATAATAATAATCTTAGGGAATTAACTGAAGTAATCCAGGTAAAGCACTTGGCATAATGCTTTGCACATATCGAACAGTCAGTGAAGATTAATGCTGATTTCAAAGGCAGTGGTTTTATAATATGGTAGAGGCTTGGGGGCAGGGGAATGCTTATTTGTACCTTTATGGAATGTGACAGTGTGGAAAACTCCTCAGGGGGTTCTGCTGTACCTCCAATAGCTTATAAATTCCCCTTCAAACTCTTTTGAAACTCACTGTCTTAACAATAATAAAGACAATTATTTTTATTATTTTTTTCAAAGAATATTAGGCAAGAAATATAACAAGCAAAATATACCAGCATTTGTAAGGGACTGAGAACACAGCATAACTAGGGGGTGCAAAGGGTATATGAACCTTTGTACAATAGCCTAGAAATTCTGCTTTTTATTCTATGGGGGGTAGGTATATTTTTTTCATGGTTTTGACTCTCTTTACATGCCTAATTTTCTTATTATGGAAATATCCAAACACCCTGACATACAACAGTATAATGGACCACCATGTACCCATCACGCAGCTTTAACAAATATCAACATACAGCAGCTTTTCTCCTCTCCCTACTGGAAACCCCTGCTGGATTATTTTAAAGGAAATTTTAGGTACTCAGCATTTAATCTCTAAATGTTTTAGAATAAATCTCTAATAGATGAGGGCTATATATTTTTAAACGTAACCACATGCTATTACTTTATACTTTCAGTGTAACACTGATCATTCTAGTCCAAAAGGTTGAGGGTCTTTTTTGGAAAACAGACTTCAGGCAGAGAGACTGACAGGGAGTAAGATATGATAAGGACCTGAGGATGGGTCTCCTCAGAGGTGGAAGTGAAGGGAGCTTCCCTAAGCACCCTCTGTGGTTAAAGGCATCACTCACTTCACCTTTGTTAGTCCTCTCAGGTTTATGGATACACAGTCCAGAGTCGCTCTGGGGAACTTCTGCTTGCAGTAATAGCAGACTAACCTGTAGTAAACAAACCTCTCACCGAGAATGACTAGGAAACCTAAATACCATTAAAGAGCTATCAAGGCAGCCAAAACAACAGGGAACAACCTCTGAAGAGAAGAAAAGCTCAGTGAAGCTAGCACAACACCCTATACAGTGTTTTCCTTTGGGGCATTTACCAATTTGTAAGAACCCTGGGCAGACAGAGTAAGAAGCCAAGTGGTGACAGATTGTATGAAGCAAAGAAGCTAAACAGAATTTTTGACAGTCCTATGGTGTGAGGAAGGGAGAATTTGAAGTTTAGGCTTCTGAGGTAACCAAGACTTGAGGGACCAAAATCGTGTAAAGGGAAGCAGAGAGGAAAAAGTGTAAAGGTCTGAATGATTTATTCCAGGGAGGCCCTTGCCAATTCATGAGCTCTACAGGCCAAGAAAGTCCAGGAAGAAATAGCAGGCAGTGGGCTGAAGAGACAGAGATTTCAGGTGTCTCACTGTCCTGGGGGATAAAATTCGGAGTTCAGTTTCCATCAAAGAGGCTGAGCAGAGGTAAACTCACCAGGCTCTCCACTGGGATTCTGAGAGAACTACACTCTCTATATAAGGCAAAGAGAAATAGACCAGATCTTTCCCAGGCTTGGAATAGCTCAGTCCTACTCTATCTGCCCGCCAGAAGCTGAAGGCTCATCTAGACTTTCTCTAATTTTTCATATATAATGTCTACGTTCAGTGCTCAATAAAAAAATTATCAGAGCTAACAAAAGACAGGACTAAACACTGAACAAAAAAGACCAACAAAAGGAACAGAATACAGATGAAGCAAATACTGAAGCTGTCAGACAGATTTTTTTTTTTTTTTTTGGCTGCACCGGGTCTTAGTTGCAGCATGTGGGATTTTCAGTTGCAGCATTCAGGATCTAGTTACCTGACCAGGGATCAAACCTGGGGCCCCTGCATTGGGACTGTGGAGTGTTAACCACTGGACCACCAGGGAAGTCCCCAGACTTTTTTTT
>NW_006779163.1:4017177-4017577 GCF_000442215.2 Lipotes vexillifer | reverse complement strand
GGCGCACGGGCCCAGATGCTCCATGGCATGTGGGACCTTCCCGGACCGGGGCCCGAACCCATGCTCCCTGCATCGGCAGGCGGACCCTCAACGACTGCGCCACCAGGGAAGCCCACCCCAGATTTTTAAATAATCATGACAAGTTAGAAAATGTCACGAAAGAACAGAAATTTATAAACAGAATAAAATGGAAATTCTAGAGTTCTAGAAACTACAATTGGTGAAATTAAGAACGCAGTAGATGAGTTTATCAGCAGTTTAGACCCAGAGGAAGTGGATAACTGGAAAAAACTATAAGTTAGCAGAAACTAGACTGAAGTATGGAGAGAATAAAGGATAAAAATGCATAAAAGGGTGTAAAAGACCTATGAGGAACGGGAAATAGGTCTATTATACGTGT
>NW_006779163.1:4000737-4017167 GCF_000442215.2 Lipotes vexillifer | reverse complement strand
GGGAAAGAGAAAAAGATGCAGAAGCAATGTATGAAGAGACAATAGCTAAGAATTTTCCAAAAATGATGAAAGACTTCAAGCCACAATATAAAAAACATCACAAATCCCAAGGAAGGTAAGTACAAAGAAAAACACAATTAGGCATATCATAGAAAAACTACTAAAAAGATAAAGATACCTCAATAAAATACTACCAAATTAAATCCAGCAGCATATTAAAAGGACTATATATCATGATCAAGTGGGATTTATCCCAAGAATGCAAGGGTGGTTCAGCAATGAAAATCAATCCAGGTAACACACTATGTTAATAAAATGAAGGAAAAAAATGCATGATCATCTCAGTTGACACAAGAAAAGCGTTTGACAAAATCCAAAACCCATCCGTTATAAAAACACTCAACAAACTAAGAATAGAAGTGAATTTCCTCAACCTGATAAAGGGCACCTATGACAAACCCACAGCTAACATCATCCTTAACGGTAAAAGACTAAAAGCTTTTCCCCTGACATCAGAAACAAGACAAGGGTGTCTGCTCTCACCACTTCTGTTTAGTACTGTAGTAGAAGTTCTAACAAGGGCGAACAGGCAAGAAAAAAAAAGGCATCCCAATTGGAAAGAAAGAAGCAAAACTATCTTTATTTGCAGACGACATTATCTTATGTATAGAAAATCCTAACGAATACACACACACAACTATTAGCGCTAGTAAACAAATTCAGCAAAGTTGCAGGATAAACAATAACACAAAAAAGCAGTTGTACTCTTAGACACTACCGATGAACAGTCTGACAATGAAATTGAGGAAGCAATTCCATTTACAACATCACCAAAGATAAACAGAAAATCTTAAAAGCCTGAAGAGCAAAAAAGGCACATTATCTTCAAAGAGCAACAGTAAGTACGACGGCTGATTCTCCACTGAAAAGATGGAATCCAAAAGATTCTGTAAGGACACCATTAAAAAACAGCAAGAAAATAATAACCAAACTTGAATTCTATTCCAAGCCAGAATATTTTTAAAATATGAAGGAAAAAAATAGACATTTCCAGAAAACATAAACTGAGAAAATCACCCCTCACAGAAGCACATTAAAGAAATCACTATACGGAGTGCTTCAGGTGAAAGAAATATGATCCTAGATGTAAAATCAGGAATGCATGAAGGAATGAAAAACAGTGAAAAGGGTAAGTATATGGATAATTCTAAAATAATATTAACTGAATAAAATGACAGAATGTCATCTGTCAATTAACATACATGAAAAAAAAGATACGTCATATGTGAGGGAATGAAGGGAGTTAAAGTGCCCTAAATTTGCCATGTTTTCTGAGAATTGGTAAAGGTACTTATTTATGTTAAACTCGAATCAGTCAGTGATGTTTGGTTTAATCTTTTGTGTGGCCAGTAAGGTTTAAAAACAAACAAACAAAAAAGAGTAATATATACCTAAGAATACTATGGGAATGGATAAATAAGAAATGCTTGATTAATCCAAAATAAGGGGAGAAGTGGGGGTGGGAAAGAGCATAGATAGTGGGAAGAAGAGAAAACCAAGAGCAGAATGGCAGATTACAACTGAAATATACATGTGATGTAATTACATTAAATATAAATGGAGTGGATAGATTTTCAAGCATCTACATTAAAATACGAAGATTGTCAACCTGAAAAATATTTTATGCTACTCATAAGAGATGTAACTGCAGTACGAGGAATCATTAAATATTGAAAGTAAACAGATGAAAACGATATTGGTTAGATATGAATTCTCCCCAAACTGATGTACAGAGTCAGTGTAACGCCAATCAAAATCCTAACAGGTTGTTTGTTGAGACTGACAAACTGACTCTAAAATTAATATGGAAAAGGCAAAAGACCAACAATAGCCAGAACAATCCTGAAGTAGAACAACGTTGAAGGACTTACTCTACAAGATATCAAGACATCCTAAATGTATGATAATTAAAAGTGTAGTTATTGATACAAGGATAAACAAATGAATCAGTGTCACATAACAGAGAGTCCAGAAACATATCCACATATATATGGTTGCTTGATTTAGTATATAAATATCATGTTAAATAAATAAACAGCAGTGCAGTGGGGAAATTATGGTTTGTTCAATAAATGGTGCTGAAGCAATTAATTGAAAAAGTTGAATTTTGACTCCTATTTCACACCGTACAGAAATATCATTTCCAGATGGACTGTTAACCTAAAGGTGACAATTAAAGCAGTCAAATTTCTAGAATATAAAAATAGCATATATTCATGACCTTAAGGTAAGAAAACAGTAAACCAGACACAAATATTATTGATCTTCAAGAAAGTAATTGATAAATTGGATTTCTTTAAAATAAAGAATGTCTATTCACCCAAAGACACCAATAACTCAGTGAAAGGATAAGACACGTAATGGAATAATAGCATATAGATAGATAGATGCATATAGAGGAAACAAGAGATTGATGGATGGATGGATGGATGGATAGCTAGCTAGCTAGAGAGAGAGATAGATATTCATCAAAGAGCTCTGATCCAGAATATTAACTGAAATTCTATGAATCAATAAAAAACTGACAACCTAATGAAAATGTGGGCAAAAGACTTGAATGGGCATTTCACAAAACAGGACAACCATATTGATAATATGCATATGAAAATATGCTCAATTCCATTAGTCATCAGAGAAATGCAAATTAAAACCATGAGAAGATGTCAACCAGAATAGCTAAAATGAAAAAAAACAAAAGTAGTGGACATCACCAATGTCTGCAAAGATGTGAAACAACTAGAAGTCCCCCGCACTTTTTGTGGGAGAGTAACATGGTACAACAACTTTGGAAAACTGGCAGTACCTCCTCAAGCCAAACCCCAGAAACCTCTGTGGTGGAGCTGTGCTGCTCCTGTGTATAAATCCAAGGAAGTGTATGTGTACCAAGAGACAGTGATGAGAGCGCCCATGAGATCATTACCTAATAGTTCGACCTGGAAAAGAAGCCAAATGTCTATCAAAAACAGAACAAGATAAATACATTATGGTACATACTTTAAAATGTATCACATATAATGGTGAAAAGTAATTAATTATTGCTATAGATATCAACGGGTTGAATTTCAGATATTGAGGAAAAAAACTAAATAGGAAAAAGCACATCCCATATAGTAAGTTACGTACATTTCAAAAACAGGGAACGCTAATCTATGATGATAGAAATCAGCAGTCTGGCTACTTTGGGGAAGAGAGGTGGTGGCCACTGGACAGGAACACAAGGGGGCTTCCAGGGAGCTAATAGCTGTCTGTTTTCTGGCCTGGGTCGTGGGTCACATGGTGATATTCTTTTGGTTGCGTCTTTAAGCTTTGCGCTTAGGATGTGTGTACTTTTCGGAATATATGCTATACTCCAATAAGACATTTTTAATGCGTCTGAGGTGTGTGTCTGGTGAACTTGCAAAGATGGTTCTGATGTATCTACAACATGTATCTGGTGAGCTTTCACGCATCCTCTTAAGATAAGAGTTTGCTTACCACCCTACCCCCCAGATAGGAGATAACACGATCTCTCTGGTTCTAACTGGGTACCCGTGCTGGGAGCTGTTAGTTCTGCTGCAGGTCAGCAGTGGCATGTCCAGGGTCCCTGAGCCTAGACATGGTCCACCACTGTCAAGAGCCCTGGGGTGTCTCGCCCTTAGCCTGCTGCTTTGCTAAGTGACTCATGGTTTGGAAACGGAAACTCTCTGATGCGAGCTTGAGTCTGAGCCAAAGGTATTCACAAGGTAACCAAATAGTTACAGGAAATTAAATTCACTTTTTTCCCCGGCACGTTTGGAGGTGGTAAAACGCATCGAAAGGGGTAACAGAGGTTCCCAAGGCAATGACCAGAAAGACAAGAAGAGGGAAGCAGAGACAGCCTCGCACGGAGACAAGGGATCAGAGACAGACAGATATTGTGGGGAGAGAGTAACAGTGATGTCTCCAGATCGGTGATAATAACAATGTAGCAAGAAGAGCCCCCATGCATTATGCCCTGACTGTGGCAAGGCCTCTTGCTAGTTAAAGATCCGCAATTTCTTACCCAATTCTCACATCACCCCCTCTGGGGCAGTGTTACCACATGCTTGAGGAACTCATTCCCATCATGGGATTACCTCTTTGCTAGAGGAGTCAGAAAACTGAAAAGAAACGGACTTGGTTTGTAGATGTGCTTAAGGAGGGTGCCAATTACGGTAGGATTTCTAGGGGGACCCCAAAATGTCGGGAAGGATGTTGGTACTACTTTGTAGCAAGGGTTCTCAAGCTCAGCACTATTGACCGCTGGTTCCAGAAAATTCTTTGTTGCTGACCTGTGCATTGTGGGATGTCTAGCGGCATGAAGGTCTGCTCTACTAGGCACTTCTAAAAGTAATCGCATTTAACCTCCGATCACACTGTGAGGAAGATATTACAGCCATTACACAAGAGAAGAAGCTGAGGTTAAGGAAATGTGCCAGGATTGAAACTCAGGCTCTGAGTATGATTCTCTCTGTTTTTCCACATGTAAAATGATTGTATACACTTGGAATCAGAGGATCAGAGGAATCTGCCGCTCCCTGCCCGGGGGGGGCGGGAGGGGGGGGGGGCCGGAATCTGATCCCTTCACACCTGATTCCTCTTGTGTAAAATCAGGATCATCCCTGCCCCGCCCATCCCATTGCATTCACTTGCAGAACACACAGGAGAACTCATGAAAAAGCTCCCTGACTTAATGGTAATCCTGAAAATTTGTTTGCGCTTTGTAGTTTGTGGTGACCTCATTTAGGTCAGTTTAGTTTTCAGTGTGCCAGGAGGTGAGCAAAATCCGAAAAGGTTTTCCGTCTCCCGGGAAGTAGCCCTACTTTTACTTAATTTCTGCGAGTCTCTTGTGGGAGCGGTTCTTTCAGATGCAAATCCCAGCCTCAGACATCAACTCAGACCAAGTCTCCGAGTCTCTGGCACGCCTCAGGTGATGACTGAAAGTACCACCTTCCACAAAGGAGGAAGAGGTGCCAAAACCTGGGCTTTCCTCTGTGGTTGGAGCCCGTGACAAATTCCAGCCTGAGACCTGGAGGCAGGTTCTCAACGAGGAAGAGGTAGAGGGTCTGAATGCACGTAAACCCCACGCCACTTGGCCACCTGCAGTCAGTGACTCAACTGTGCTCAGCCACCCAGACCTCCGGGAGCACCTGTGCTAGGAAAGGTATGTGGTTTCTCTGACTGCATAAACAGGGAAAGCAGAGGTTTGTCCCAAAACCGCCACCTGTGAGACTGGTCACGTCTCCTTGTGACCAGTTCACGATGACATCTTTTCTTGTGGATCATCATTTTTCTTAGCTTCCCTTGATAGTTATCATGGCTGAGGAGAAAAGGAGAGGAGGAAAGTGCTTTCCAATAATCTAGTCAAGAGACTCAGGGCAGAACTACTAGTCAAAGCATGACATATTAGCCAGAGGGGAGGATTTAGACCACTTATTTTCAAACATTAGTGGAGAGCGTATTATTGCAGAGTTGGTCCATAGGAACCTTTCTCAGCCTCAGCCTTTGAGTTTCTGATTCACTTAATAATTCTACATCAGGCAGTTGCAAAATCCCACTTGAAGAGACCCTCCTTGAAAGTATTCCCTAGTCATCACCTGCTTACAAAGTTTGTTTCTGGTTTGGGAAAGAATGATTCATCATGTCAATCCACTTCGAGAGACTCTAACTTAGGGACTCAAAGCAAAAGACAAGGGGATAACCCAGAGCTTCAACATCCAGCATAGCACCAAGGTGCAGACATGGTTGACTCCCTTTTCTCCATGTCTGCTTCCTCAATTCTTAGGTCATTCTTCTTCTGTTCTTACGAACAACTTTCTTTATCCTCCAAGAGCAGAAGCAAATATTGTGGCACACACTTCTTCTCGTGCTTTAAATCCTACTGCAGTTACAAAAAACTACTCCCTCAAAAAGGAATCATCTCTGCGAGGATCCCTGTCTTGGTCTGTCAAATGTGGCCACTGAGTCAGGGACCGATTACACCAGTTAAGTTCATCTGTTTCAGATATGTGTCCTTTGAAAGGCCTGCAGAGATTCTTTGAATTTGGGTCTCTCAGTTCATCTGTTTTTGTCAGAAGAGACCAGGTTGTACTACAGAAAACAAATTAACCCCGGAATTTCAGTGACTTAACTTCACAGAGATCCCCAGCTTGGGTCAACGGGCACCTCTGCTCCACAGTGTCACTCAGGGATCCAGGTTAACAGAAACTCCACCATCATGTGGCTGAGCCATCTGAAGTGCATGGCTTTCAAGGTCATCTCAGCAGGGGAAGAGAGCAAGGACAGGTACATGGGTTTCCACCTGTCTTGTCCCGGAATTGATACTTTTGAACTTACCCGGATCCAGTTCTCTTGTTCCTAGGCACTGAAGATTACTTTTCAGCCCCTCGTAGTTAAGTCAGCAACAGGTCACCTGTTCCGACCAATGAGTTGAAAGCAATAGTAACCTCTCCAAGCAGCCAGGGTTGATCAGTTAGCCTACCCCACAGAATGAACTTTGTACAATTTACTGAGACTGAACATAAGTATTAATATGTCCAGCTTGGATACCCTGAAGGGTTTAACTGAAATGCCTTCACCACTTTCCTATTAAGGTGAACATTTGATGTTGATTTTTGATGAACGATGTCTATCGAGTTAAGGAAGGGTCCTGCACTTGCATTTTGAGGCAAATAAGTAGTAGCTTTGTTGTAAAAAATAAACAACTTATTTTTAAGAGTAAAACGTTCAAGGATACAATACCCAGAAAAGTACAGCGCAGTTCTTCTATTAGTTACCAAAGGCTTCTCATTAATTTGTTGGTGAAACATCTTGCCAGGTGTGTCTGGAGATATGTCTGCTCTGATCCAGGTGGGATCTTCTTCCCTTTCAATATTGAGTTTCTGTGTCATGTAAGGATCTCTTTCTCGCGCTCACATCGATCCATTTTAGAATAGCCACTTCCCGGGGTCATAGGTAGTGTTCAAATTGCAGAGAATGGCGAGCTTTGCCCGCAACGCTGTCTATTCTATAAAGACCTGACAATGTCTGTTTCTAATTTTGTTCATTTTTTCCTAATTCTCTAGAATTTGTGGCCCAACTTACTCCTACATGCATCGATTCAATGCCAAAGGAAAGGATCAAGGTCTGACATCTTTATACTCTCAGTTGAGGGTCTGTGGATGGCGTCTATAAAATGCCTACTACAACTGCAATGAGAAGGTACTTTCCTCTCTCTGTTTTGGAAGATAAGAGTATTTTTCAGGTCAAGTTCTGCCTAGAACGCCCTCCCTAAGTCTCTTTTCTTTCTCCCCTCTTTCACCTTGTGTCTCCAGCTGCAGGAGCTGGGGCTGAAAGCCCAGGGTTTGCAACAGACATGCTGGTGTTGGGTGTGAACCAGGCAGCCACACGCAAACCAGGCCTGCTCTTGCTGTGGTTTCCCGTGCTCGCCTACTGGTGTCCTAACCTGCCTCCACTTGGGGCTGGGCTCTCAGGTGCCACGCTCGGCCCCGGCACAAGTAAGGACCTGGGCAAGTGGAGCTGAATGAGAAAGGCAGGCATCCTGGTGCAGTGGGAAGAACACTGGATTCAAAAGCAGGCCATGAGTTTACTAGCTGTATGGCACGCAAAAGGTGAAGGACCTCTCTGGGGTTCAGCTCCTCATATGCAAAGTGGGCACCATGGACTTTGCAGAGAAAATGCAATGAGATATTTCTAGGCTGGTGCCTGGCTCATCCAAGAACGGATGTTTCCTAAAAGGAGATTAATTGATTCATCTGGTTTGCTGTAAAAGGTTTCCCAGGCCCATCAGCTCCAATGAACGGCTTAGAGCAAGCAAAGAAGCACACTGTCTAGTGACTAAATAATGAACCAGTAACGGGCAGGAAACAAAGTAAAGCTAGGACTTGGCTAAGGAAAAAAAATAGACATGATGACATCTATTTACCTTTTTAGATAAGCATTCCCCACTTTCCAAATCAGCCCTGAAGCCTTTTATTTGTTAATGGCTCAACTCCAAAGCATGTGCCCTGGGAAATCACAATGCACCTAATCATTTTAGCAATAATCCCTGAAAAATTGGCCATTACTGGAAGTGACCAACAATTTGGCTGTAACAGCCTGAAGCAAGATTATTAAGAGCAAATGTGAAGATGATTATTTTAGCAAATTGCCACTGATTGGTAAATTCAGAACACAAAGACCTCATGCCTGGCTGGAGTCTCCAGGAAATCATTTTATGCCCATAATGAATGTCTGCTGCTTGAGATATAAAATGCCATTTGAGTCAGTTCTCTCACTGTTTGGGGCAGGGAAGGTGCCCAGTTATAGGCAGGGATGGATAGGATTTGTGGGTGGGGTGAAGTAAAGGATGCTAAGAAAGTTCCTACCTCCACCCACTAATTTTGGAAGCCCATTTTCCCTAATTGCTGAGCCAAAGAGAAGTTCAATGCATTATAAGGCTCAATGTATGTATAACATGGTAGCCACTTTCAGTGAAATTCTTATGTCCATAAATTAGTGAGATATTTTTGGTTTGCAAGAAGACAGAAAGCCCAACCCAAACTTGTTTAAACAAAAATGGAATATTTGGGCTCCTTTAAATGAAAATTCCTGGAATATGTCTAGCTTCAGGCCTGGCTCAACCAAGGGGACCACACGGTGGCTCCCAGATTCGGTACTTCTGCATCAGTTTCCTTTCTTTCCTTCCTTTGTGTCAGCCACACAGAGGGGAAGGTGGGGCAGCAGGGCCAGGCTTGCTCCTTTACAGATCAACATCTCTTTCCCGGGAGACGCAGCAACGGCCCCCGCTGTCTGTCTGTAATGTGGATCCTGTCCTCGTCACCAAACCAGTCACAGTGACTGGAGAATGTCACGAGCTAATTGGCCAGAACCACAGGCCAGGGCCATTCCTGGAACGAAAGATGTGTGCTGAGGACAGGGGAGAGGTCAGATCCTCTGAGAGACACTGAGGTGCTCTAACCGAGAGAAAGGGCCCAGAAGGAGGACAGATGTCCCCCACGTTCTCCAACCCAGGACAGAGCACCGATTTATAGTAATTAGCATCCAGTGACTCCCTCACTCCAAACAAACACAAATGGATGAGGCACTCCCGGCCAAAGCTGATGCAATGTGCTTTATTTATTTAATTGGATTTAATCTTCATTCTGTTTAGTGAATACTGCAAGGAAACAATTAAGCAAAAGGGTGGAACCATCTATCAGACTGAAAGAAGAACCAAGCTCCTCTGAGCTGAAGCAGATTCTAGAGGAGAGGTGAAGGGCAAAGGGAGTAAGCGAGGGAGAATCACGTTTGTTGCCCCTGGTCACTGAGAACTTTCAGCCTCACGGTGCAGCCTCTCCATCATCTGTTGAAACTCAGACTTTTGCATCTGCATAGATTCCCTGCCTTCTTAACTTTGCTCAAGTCTTCCCTCTGCCTAGGATTCCTTCGTCTACCTTCCTAGGTGCCAAACTTCACCTGATCCTTCAAGACTCTGACTTGTCCTCCTGCAGCGACCTTCCGAGTCTCCTAGGCTTCCAGAACCACAGTACCCTCTGCGTATCATCGGAAAAGAGAAGTTAACAGACAACCTTGGTCCCCTCCCTCACATCTGCCGTTAGGAGAAACAGGGATTTGCGGGGTGGCACTGGTGAGTGAATAAAAAGCACTGACTGAGGGCCACCCATAGGATAGGCTCTGGGGGCTGGGGAGGGGGCTGAGATCTCTGTGAGTTCATGCTGCAGGGGGCATTTCTGGAAGAAGATGGAATTGGGTGGAGGACTTGAGAGATGCCCAGGGTGTAGACAGACTGATGGTAGAAGGGGGAGTGACCTGAGAGCCAGAGGTGGGAGCTGACAGATGTGTGCAGGGAGCACTTCCAAAGGCGGTGAGGGGTGCAGTGGGAAAGTAATGGGGAAGATGGGACACAGCCAGTCAACGGATGAACATTCAAACTTTGTCCCTATAGGCAATGGGCAGCTGCCGAAGTTATCAAGTGACCTGGAAAATGGGATTTTAGGCTATTCACCTGGCTAGGTTGTGCCAGGGTGAGTGCATGAAGACAGATGAGTTCAGGTACCACTGTAGTGAACCACAGGCATGCTGTGACAGTCACCCTCTATAGTAGAAGCACCTGGGCATTAAGTCATCAGAGTGGCTACTGTGAATTAGGGACATTCTGTCTGCCGGGCACAATTCTATGCTCTTTTCATGTAATAACTCATTTACTGCTGAAACAGCCTTGTAAGTAAGATGATCATTCCCAGTTTTTCTACTGATGGGGAAACTGAAGTCCTGAGTGGTGAAGCCCCTTGTTCAAGGTCACCCAGTTACTATGTGGCAGAATCGGGATTCAAAAGCAGACAGTCTGGCCTTTTGCCTTCACCACAACACCAGCCAGAAGACCCGGATTGAAGCCCCAGAGCTTCATCAAACCATTTTTGTGAGTTTGGATCTCAGTCTCCTTATCTGTCCAATGGGGACAATGAAACCCGCCTCATGTCTGAGGCATCTAAGCAACAGAAATGCTGAGCTCAGAGCGAGGGCTCTATGAAGGCTCTAATCAGTGCTGATTCCCCTTCTGTTTTAGTTGGTCACATCACCTTGTAATTAAAATGTATCATTAAGAAAGCAGAGCTCACCTCGCAACCCCCGCGCCCACGAAGTGGGTGGGGAGAGGGTGTCATGCTGGGGCCCAGCGGTCTTCTCTGCGTTTCCTGTTCACCCCGCAGCCCCCAACTCCAAGCCCAGCCACTTCCCAGATAGGACTGATTTCTCCCTGAACTCAGTTCATTTAAGGTCTCCGCCCCATGGAAGGAACACAGGAATCTGTGGCAGTGAACTCAGCAACATTTGTTACCCAGCCCAAGAATAAACAGAGAAAGCAAGCTCTCCACATCTTCAGAAGTGCATTTACTATACTCGAAACAGATGAATTCTCTCTGTTTGCATTAATCGCATGACTATTTGGTCCAATTATTCTTCCCACTTCAGCAATCATGGTGTGCTTGTTCAAGAAGAAAGAAATAACAACAGCTTATCTTGTTGAGAGCAAAGAACAAACAGTGAAAAATCAGGGTCCGCTCCTAAATGCTACACTTGCTGTCATTGTGCTAAAGAGATGATTCATGGTCTCATAGTAACTCGGGTAAAAAAAAAAAAAAAAAAAAAAAAGGAGGGTTCTGAAAAGGATTCAGTTGCAATGGTTAAAAACCTTTTCAAAATCAGTCCCAAGGGAGAGAAAACTCTCTATTTTTATCACCCAGCTCAACTCTGCTGGCCCTCACCCCAGCACCACATCTTCTTGCATTGACCAATTTACATAGACTTAAATAATTCTTTCAAAGAACACTTTTCATTAGAATAGGGTAATGGACAAAGTACTAAATGCTATTTAACTCCCTTTCTAAAGAACCCTTAAGGATGGCTAATGTTTTCAAGGACCAGACAGGTTACTGCTGAAAGAACCATAGAAAAGAAACTACCAGGCAGCTTAGAGGGGAAGGTGAACAATGGTGGAAATGCTGCCCTTCCCATGTCACCAGGCAATAAGAGGCGCCTGTTCCATGGGATGGCATCACCCTAGTCCTCTGCCTTTTCCCTCTATGAACTTTCTCACAATAAGATTCAGCAACTAATAAGAACCTAAGGGAAAATATTATTATTTTTTGTTTGTAGACTTGGTCTTGAATCAACATGTACTCCATTTCCTGACCTGCTACTGGAATTCTTGGCCTTGACCTCCTGCATCACCTCTTGGTGAACCTCTGGATAGACAGTGGGTATTTGTTTTGGTACCAACTCTTGATCCTCTCCTCAGCTGTGTCTACTACCATCATCTTAAGTAACATAAAGCTTGGTCCAGTCTGGTTGCTAAGAGAGTACCGTGGTATCAGCCAGCAGAGTTTGGCTGTGGTGCCATAAACAGGAAACTAAGTTGAGGGCTTCAGTCTCAAGGAATCACCCTTGTCTGTTGGGACCATGGCTGGGGAACAATGACACCGACACATCTGTATCAGGGCAGGAGAGCCTCATCTCTCGCCCTCTTCCAATCAGTCAATCCCAGTGGGTTGTGGAATAGCCTTGGCCAGATGTTTCATTTGTCAGCAATAACAGTGAGAAATTTGGGCTCCCAATGCATTTGAACCCAGAGAAAATAAGATGAAGCAGGAGACCGTTGATAAGCTGTTTGGGCAAATCTAGAAGAATCACTAGGCATCTGTAAAGAGAACTATTTTATCATTAGCAAATGAGCCTCTCTTGCAAGTTCAGAATTTTAATAGATAAAACTATTCTTTATGGCAGTGTAGCACTTTACAGATGCAAGAGGTCTCTGTTCAGCAAACACTTCAGTTCAACAAAACAATACACATTTTGGGGGGACTTCCCTGGCAGTCCAGTGGTTAGGACTCTGTGTTTCCACTACAGGGGGCACCCGTTTGATCCCTGGTTGGGGAACTAAGAGCCCACTTGCTGCATGGCACGGCAGGAAGGAAGAAAGGAAGAAAGGAAGAAAGGAAGGAAGGAAGGAAGGAAGGAAGGAAGGAAGGAAGGAAGGAAGAAAGAAAGAAAGAAAGAAAGAAAGAAAGAAAAAGAAAGAAAGAAAGAAAGAAAGAAGAAAGAAAGAAAAGAAAAGAAAAGAAAGAAAGAAAAAGAATTTTTAAATGGCCCCCCAAAAATAATAATACACATTTTTTTATGTAGCCCAAACTAAATGTTGTAGCTAGAAGCATGATGAATAAAAGTTTCTTCCCCCCATTGACATGTAGATTAAAAGTGAATACAGAGGATAAATAGTAAACTTTAAAATAATAAGAAAACCAGCAATAGACATAGATACAAACTATAGATATGCATTTGTTAGAATTAATAATCCAACACTGGCAGATTATTATTAAATAAAGTACATGTTTTACCCAGATTTCCTTAGTTTTTACCTAATGTCCCTTTTCTGTTCCAGGATCCTATCAGGACACCACATTATATTTAATCATCATGTCTCCTTAGGCTTCTCTTGACTGTGGCAGTTTCTTACACTTTTCTTTTTTTAATGACCTTGACAGTTTTGAGGACTTCTGGTCAGGAGCTTTATAGAATGTCCCTCAGTTGTGATTTCTCTGACTTTTTTTTTTTTTCCATGATTATACTGGGATTATGGGTTTGGGGGAAGATGGCCACAGGGAAAAGTGCCATTTTCATCAATGTGACATCAAAAGTATAAGCTATCAACATGACATCACTGTTGATATCTCCCTGGGTCACCTGGTTCTCTGTTACTCCTCTGTACACACTGAACTCTGTGGAAGTCACTACAGACAGCCCACGCCAAAGGTCCCCAACTCCTTTTTGTGCCTCTCTCATGACACTCCTTAAGGTTCCTCATCTGTAAAATGGGGATAATAACTAACAGGAGCTTCTTAACAGTACTGGATAAGTGTCTGCTGCGTGACAGGCGGTGCAGAAGTGCCAGCTACATAGTGTTAAATTAGATATTGAATATAAAGTGCCTAGCTCGGTACTTGACTCACAGCAGGTCCACGAGAAATAGCTATTTTTCCTGCCTTTTTTGGAGATAATTTTGACATAATTGAACCATGGTAACTTCCCTTTTTTGCCTCGTGAGGGACATTTAATGTGACTGGAATATATAAAAGTATAAGACGGCTCTTCACCTGCACGGGGCTCTCTGATATGGGATTATTATTATTATTATCATTATTCTAACCCTTGGAGGGGCATCATTCACCCCAAGCAGTAGAATAATGCAGAGCTGAGCCAAAGTCTCTTTTCTGCAGCCCAGATTCAAGCCGTCACTCAGCTCTTCTTTGTGTTTAGCTTGTGCCTCTGAGTGTTACTTGTTCCCATGGCTCCTACACTGGAGAAATTCCCTCAGTGCGCCAGACCAGACTGTGAGCTCGAGGGAGGTGACTACAGTGATGCTTGTCACTGTGTCCTGTGTTCAGCAAACAAGTGATGGAAAAATTGAGGTATAACTTGGCTCTAAACCCTAAGGCAGACCACCACTGTCCTAAATGCTTTTAGTTCTCCATGAATGACATCCAAACAAAGCCTTCCTAGACCTTAAATACCAGCTTCATTCAGTCAAGAAAAGATCCCCCCAGACGTCCGCAGTTTGCTCCCATCCACTCCTCTCCCAGCCTTCAGTCTCACTTCCACTCAATCTATCCATCAAAGCTGCCAGAGATATCTCTCTATAACCAAAACCTCAGAGTATTTCTCCCCTGGTATAAATCAGTTGTAGGACAGGTCACCAAATAGCTGCTTCTTTCTGAACTCTGGACCATCATGGCAGGAGTGGGGGGTAGGGGGAGTCTCAGTCTCCGGCAGTCAACTGTTGATTTCTCTAACTCTCCCCCTGGGCTGCAAGGGCTCTGAGAAAAGATCTCAAATTTTCAAGGAAGCGAGAGGGAAGGAGGGGTGGGGAGAAGGAGACACACAGAGAGAAATGAGCTGAGACACAGAGATGGAGAGAGAAAGAGAGACATCGAAAGGAGACAGAGGGGTGGAGGGGAAGGACACCTGGACAGAGAGAGATGCAGATGGAATGAAAGAGAGATGCAGAAACAGAAAGAGAGGAAAATAATTTTTAAAGAGAAAGAAAAAAAAGGAAGATGAGAGAGAGACAAAGATCGAGATAGAAAGTTACAAAGAAGGGCTTCCCTGGTGGCGCAGTGGTTGGGAGTCCGCCTGCCGATGCAGGGGACGCGGGTTCGTGCCCCGGTCCGGGAGGATCCCACGTGCCGCGGAGCGGCTGGGCCCGTGAGCCACGGCCGCTGAGCCTGCGCGTCCGGAGCCTGTGCTCCGCAGCGGGAGAGGCCACAACAGTGAGAGGCCCGCGTGACGCAAAAAAAAAAGAAAGTTACAAAGAAACGAGCAAGAAAGGAAGAAGTAAAGATGGAGAGAGAAGCGAAGAAAGAGAGGAAGAAGGGGGAGAACACAGCAGGTTGCTGAGGACTCGAGGGTAAGGAGAGAACAGCAGTGGGCGGGAGTAGAAACCCCACCCCGCTCTAAGCTCTTCCTGCCCCTGCTTCGCCCGCTGCCTCCCGCCAGCGTCCCTCACCCCTCCTCCCACCCAGCCATTCGGGCTGAGAGATCACAGTCTTGGGAGAGCTTCCCCTTCCTTCTTGAGCCTTGGCATGGAGCCTCCGTGAACACGCTGGGGATGGAGGCCAGATCACCCGCTCACAGATGACTTGCATGTGGCAAGCTGGGGCCCACCAAGAGGCTCACGGCTTCCCTGGTGTCCAAGGAGTCCTTCCCGGGACTTCCTGTAGCATGTGCTGTTTTATGTCCGCGGCACACACCCACGGGCTCTAAATCCAGGCACTGCCTTATTGCCAGCTCGGCCCCGCCCAGGACATGCCCCAGGGTTGGTGTGTACACTAGCATTGGGCACAGCCGGGCGGAGGACTGGAGGCGGCCATGGGAGTTGCTTACTCCACCTTCAAAATATTTACAGAGCTGGTCGAGTGCCGGCGCGCAGGGCCAGAGGCTCTAGGAGTGCCTGCATTTGTTTATTTATTTATTTTCATTTTTAGTGGATGGACTTCAGTTGATTTACAGTGTTGTGTTAGTTTCAGGTGTACAATGATTCAGTTATACACACACATATGGATTCTCTTTTTAGAGTGTTTCCCATTATAGGTTGTTACAGGATATGGAGTACAGCTCCCCGGGCCGTACAGCAGGGCCTTGCTGTGTACTTTGTGTACAGTAAATGCACAGATTTTAACCCCAAACTGCTAATTCACCCTTCTCCTCCTTTCCCCCTCAGCGACCGTAAGTTCGTTTGCTATGTCTGTGAGGCTACTTCTGTTTTGTAAATAGGTTCACTTTTCTCATTTTTTTGGATTCCACATATAAGTGATATCATATGGTATTTGTCTTTCTCTGTCTGACTGACTGAATAGAAAAATCTCTAGGTCCATCCATGTTGCTGCAAATAGGAGCGTCTGCATTTAAATGCTTACTCTGGCATTTGCTAGCCGAGCACAGCCTTGCACAAACTATTTAATCTGCCTGTGCCTTAGTTTCCCCATCTGACAAATGGGGGATACTTATGGTACAAACTTAACTGAGGTTCTTTAGAGGATTAAATGGAACTGGCCCTTCTTTAACAAGAATTTATTAAGTATCTACTATGGCCTCAGAATACTTCTCTTGGAGCTTTCTCAGGGGAAGATTATAATAAAAATAATAATAAAAACTACACACGAATTGTTGAGCACAGTGCCTGGCACATAATGATGCAAGAGAAATGCTAGCTGTGATTAACTGGGGATCTACCACATAGCAGGCACTGCCATAGAACCTGAATTCTATTCACCATCGCTTTGGATCTTCAGTATAATATTATAAAGCAGTTAACATTCCTG
>NW_006779163.1:3989035-4000727 GCF_000442215.2 Lipotes vexillifer | reverse complement strand
CCTGCTCTTTTACAAATGAGGAAACTGAACTCAGGAGGTGGAAGTGGGCTCCACGTCACATAATTAGCAAATGGGGGACCCAAGTTCAGACACAGAGCCACTGAACTAAAACCCATGCTTTCGACAATATGTTGCTGTGTCTACACAGCCATACAAGGACCGTTCTGGCTTAGTTGGAGCAAGGGGCAACCTAGTATGCAGCTTTGTTCCACATGCTCAAGCTTCTGCTAGAATCACTGGCTAGAATTTTAGTTCTCTCTTCCCTACTACTCCCAACACATCCTGTGCAGAGTTGAAAAAAACCTTTCTCTCTCTTTTGTGATCTGGAAAAATCTGGAGCCAAGATCTACCAGAGGGAAAGCAAAGGAGGAAGGAAAATCTGGACCCTAACAACCAAAATGTCCATGCTAGGTATTCAACATTCCCTTCATAGACAAGTGAAGAAACTCGGTCTGGTGAATGGTGAGAGAGACTGGGCATCAAGGCGCAGCGATGTATGTCAGGTCCCACCACGGGGATTACCCTGAGCTATGCCGCGGTCAAGCCAATGCGAAGCAGGCAAGCAGCAGGTCAGAAATGGGGGAGGAGGAAGCAGTGGAGAGGGGAAGCAGGAGATATCGAGTGAACGCACCAGCTGGCTTCTAAGTCAATGGCTAAAATCCCAAATCAGCTAATGTCAGACCTTGGCATAAACAACTCTCTGTAAAGTTGTTCTCACTAAATTAGCATTTATTAAAAGCCTGTAATTATTATCCTTACTTGTGGGGTGTGAGAGAGAGAGAGAGAGAGAGAGAGAGAGAGAGAGAGAGAGAGAGAGAGAGAGAGTGTGTGTGTGTGTGTGTGTGTGTGTGTGTGTGTGTGTGTCCCTCCCCTCAGCCCTGTTTACAAGCATCCTCCTAATTTATTTTTGATCAGACTGAACAGGGGACAAACGTCTTTAGCTAATAATGACACTGGTTGGGTGTCAGATGTTCAGGATTTGGAGAAACTGGAAGGATTTGCTCTTGTTTCCCTTTTTGTTTTTTAACTTAACTATTTTGAAGCACTGCTACAGTTCAAACCTGACTTTTAAGCTCCACACCCCCCCCCCCCATTTCTCCTTTCTCTCTACTCTGATTACATCGTCCCATTGGAAGTTGCTTATCTTCTCAAACGATTTCACTGACACCAAATGTGTTCCCAGACCAGCCTGGAAGTTATTCTCAACAGAAACCAAACTTCCGCCCTCCCTCCCTTGTTTTCCTTCTTGGTGGACAGGAGATGGTTTCTAAAAAATGGATAAAACACAAAATGAAATAAATAAAGGAATAGGGTAAAATGAGAAAATAAGGGTAGAGGAATAGTTAGATTGGGGTGATATTAACTTCTAAACAGTTCACTCTATGATCCTGCATGATTTCCAAAAGGGAGATGCAAGTGTGACCAGAGTTATCTAGCTCTCAAGGGAAACCCACATCTTCAGTGACAAAGTTTGCACTGCTCTGAAGATACACCAGACTAGGAAAAGTACAGCATTTCCGGCTACGGAGACCAGAGAGACACCTCTGCTGTGGGTCCTGCCCAAAAAGAGACTATGAGAGACTCAAAATCTTCTTCAACGGGTATCATTTCAGTCAATACAAATCTTCCCATGCGATCATTTCACATCAGCCTGCAAGTTGGGCCTCAGGTGTGATCCCAGGACAATGCTCTACGAACAGGCCATTTTCTGATGGTTTGGGTAAGGACTGAGCCCCTTCAACCTGGGTCAGGCACTTGCTGGTGCTCAAGAGCATCGCCACCTGCCCCCTACAAAACCACCTGGAACACTTCTTTCTTTTTTTTTTCTAATTAATTTTTATTGGAGTACAGTCGTTTTACAATGTTAGTTTCTGCTGTACAGCAAAGTGAATCAGCCATACGTTATACATATATCCCCTCTTTTTTAGCTTTCCTTCCCATTTAGGTCACCACAGACCACTGAGTAGAGTTCCCTGTGCTGTACAGTAGGATCACATTAGTCATCTATTTTATACATAGTAGTGTATATATGCCGGGACATTTCTCATTGCACCTTTTTTTTTTTTTTTTTTTTTGCGGTACGCGGGCCTCTCACCGCTGTGGTCTCTCCCGGTTACGGAGCACAGGCTCCGGACGCGCAGGCTCAGCGGCCATGGCCCACGGGCCCAGCCGCTCCGCAGCACGTGGGATCTTCCCGAACCGGGGCACGAACCCATGTCCCCTGCATCCGCAGGCGGACCCTCAACCACTGCGCCACCAGGGAAGCCCCTCATTGCACATTTTCTTCCCTGTTTATCGCTACACTAGAAGGTCCAGGGGGGTGGGGACATGGCCCTCTTGCTCATGCGCTATCTCCAGGGTTTCCCATGGCCCCCAACACCTACTACAGCAATTACTCAACAATTAGCATATTGAATGAGTGCACGAAGAAACAAACAGAAGAGAGAAACCAGTGCAAGGGAACTATTTTGGAGGGGAATCAACCTGTCTTTGTTAATGACTAACTTTCATTCAGCAAAGATTTGTATAGTGAAGGATTATGCGGCAAGCACAGGTCTGGGCACTGTTACTGCTTCTGATTGATCCCTCCCAACCCACCCCAATAGAGCCTGACCAGCTCAGCTTCTTTTCCATCCACTGCTCAAACTCCATTCAGCTTCTCCTTTTATCTATGTTTTCCCATGAACTAGAAACGTGGGTAAATTTTCACCACCGTGGCCCCAGCCTAGTTTATCAAGAGGTACTTGCCATCACAGAGAAAGTATTTTTTTTTCTTATACATTGGATGTGAAAATATTACATTTAATCCTTTACGCAGGAGATCTCTGGCCAAAACTTGTTGGAAATAACTATCAGCTGGCAACGTAGCTTCCCTCAAAAGCTCTGAGGGTTCCAGGAGGGACTCAGTGCCGAACAGAACTTGGAAGAAGGAACTCAGCCTGCATTTTTACCCTCACTTCCAAGTTGCCAACATTTTCAATGAGAAATGAGGCCAGTGTCAAACTAGGAAGAGGAGAAGGGGACATTCTGAAACTGAGAAGAGACATATATAGACCAGTAGGCTGACCACATTATCTAAACTGCTGTTTTATAGCCATATTACGTACTCGATTAAAAAAAAAAGTTGAATGTAAAAAAATTTATAAAGATAAGCCCCTGGTAAGGGGTGGAGAGGCTTTACTTTCCCCCTCCTATTAGATACTTTCCTTGATTCTAAGACTAAAAATGCTACAGTCAGCACCAACTTAATTCCACGTTGCAATTAGGGTTATGCATTAAACCAGGCCTCTGAACACGACTACCCAAAAGGAACTCAGAGACTAAATGAAAACCAGACGTGTGGCCGGAGCAGTTTGCATAGCCAGGATCCCAATATATAGTCATGGTATAGATTTAAAATGAAAATTAAAAGCAGTCATTACAGTTAAATTGATGTCATATTCGCCAGCTGTTTATTCAAAAGGAAAAGAAAGGGAGTGATCTGGGAATTCGGCAGGCTGCTTTGAGGACTGTGCCCGTACTTTAAAGAAGATACGTGAGCTATTTGTTTAGCCGTGAGTAGGCTTGACAACGTACCTTCTATTTTTGGCTAATGTCAGCGCTCTTCAAAGTCTAGATTGGGGCTTCTCATCAGCGTCATCCCAGTTGCTTTTAACATCTACATGCAGACGTTCACACCCCACCCTGCAGACTCTGATGAACCAGGATGCAGGTGGGACCCAGGGATCCAGATTTTTACAATCCTCTGCCAGTGTTTCTAAAAGCTGCCCTGGGTTGAAACCAGCTGATGTCCCAACGTTGGTCTCCTGGTAGCCAGCACAACCTGTGAGCTCGGGTGCCCCTCCCACTAGAATCCCCTTCCCCTGCTTTTCCTGGGCCCGGTCCCTGTTCTCCCAGCTCCCCTCAGCATCTTCCTTGGCCACACCATGGACGTCAACTGCTGCTGATGGTACCATTTCAGTCTTAGAATCAAGGAAAGCATCTAATAGGACGGGGAAAAGAAAAGCCTCTCCGGAGTGCCACCCCCTTGCCAAAGGGCCTTATCTTCATACACTTTTTACAGTCAACGTTTTGGTGAATTGAGTTCACCCCAAAGAAATCCTCACCATCAAGCTCTATCAGTGTCTCTCTACCCCACCCTATTTTATTTCTTTTATGGCACCTATCACTACCTGAAATGGCTCTGTCACTCTTCTTGGTCACACTTACATTAGCAATTTAACCCACTCGAATCCAGGCGCTGAGAAGGCAAGGACCTTGCCTGCTGCGTCCAGTCTGCATCCATAGCGAGACTCCTGCTTTGCTGGCTGCTGGCCCTCAATAGATGAATGCAAGAATGAAGGACCAGGTGGTGTAACACACCTTGTTTTGGTGGCAAAAGGGTAAAAACCCTCTGAGCCAGTGCTCGGATTTGGGGTACTGGGACAATTCCTGGGTGGGAAAAAAATATCTAAGCTACAAGATCCCATTGTTCACAAATGTAGTCTTCTAATGTTAGGACACGCGGGGAAAGGTGAAGATCATCAAACTCAGAGCCCCACTCCCAGGAACGGTTTAATTTAATTGATCTAGAGTGGGTCTTGGGCATGGGTGTTGCTGAAAAGCCCCCAAGGAGGTTTTCATTTATAGCCAAGGTGGAGAATCCATCCTTACTCCTTGTATAAAACACTATGGTGAGGCGGTTTGGGGGAAAAGCAGAAGACAAGAGTTTGCTGCTCAACCTTCAGACCAACAGAAGGGGCATCACCTGGAAGCCTGGGAGAAATGCTCAGCCCGCCCCCGACCCGGGCCTCTGAATGAAATCTGCACTGCAACAAGGTCCTAGATGATGGGTGTGTGCGTTAACGTTGCAGGAGAGCTGATCTCAGAGGTGAGCAAGCTAATATGCTCTAGTATCAGTCATCCCTTGAGGCCCAGGCATAGGCCGTCTTGAGCTGGGTGTGCCGCAGTTAGTAAAATAATGGAACGCATGTGTATAAACAGCGATTTCTTCTCTCTGGCTAAAGCAAAGTTTGTCTTTGGAGCGATCAGCCTCCCAGCTGCATGTGTGTCCCCTTTCTTGGCAGGGGCCCTTACGCTCCCTGCTCTCTCCCTCGCATCAGTCACTCCTCTGAGCTTTCTTTCATGCTGGAGTGTACATGACTGCTAAAAGCAGAGGGAGTTTCCTTTTGGGGCAATGAGGGCTTGAGCTTTGGCCTCACCACTTAACTGGCTACCAAAACTTGAACAAGTCCCTGAAGTCCTACCTGATCCTCAGGTTCCTGATCCATAAAGAAAGGAACAATAGTCCCTGCACGGCCCATCCTGCAGGGCTGCTGTGAGGATCAAATCAGATCATTTACATAAATGAAGGGACGTGTAATTATCATCATTGCGTTGGTATGACTCATTCTAAGTCCACAAAAGCCTTGTTTAGGGAGGAGAGGTGCGGGTGTACCTGCAAATTTCAGGACTGCACCGGAAATGGTCCTTGGAGAATTCCCTGCTGGGAGAAAGCCTTTCTTTTCCAATGAACTTAAGTGAATCCTCGACCTTTTAAAAAGACCCATACAGCCACTATGGAGAACAGTATGGAGGTTCCTTAAAAACTTAAAAATAGAACTACCATATGACCCAGCAATCCCACTACTGGGCACATACCCTGAGAGAGCCATAATTCAAAAAGAGTCATGTGCCACAGTGTTCATTGCAGCTCTGTTTACAATAGCCAGGACATGGAAGCAACCTAAGTGTCCAGCGACAGATAAATGGATAGAGAAGACATGGCACATATACACAATGGAATATTACTCAGCCATTAAAAGAAACGAAACTGAGTTATTTGTACTGAGGTGAATGGACCTAGAGTCTGTCATACAGAGTGAAGTAAGTCAGAAAGAGAAAAACAAATACTGTATGCTAACGCATATATATGGAATCTAAAAAAAAAGAAAAAGAAAAAATGGTTCTGATGAACCCGGGGGCAGGACAGGAATAAAGACACAGACGTAGAGAATGGACTTGAGGACACGGGGAGGGGGAAGGGTAAGCTGGGACGAAGTGAGAGAGCAGAATTGACATATATACACTACAAAATGTAAAATACATAGCTAGTGGGAAGCATCTGCATCACACGGGGGAGATCAGCTCAGTGTTTTGCGACCACCTAGAGGGGTGGGATAGGGAAGGTAGGAGGAAGATGAAAGGAGGGGGGATATGGGGATACATGTATACATATAGCTGATTCACTTTGTTGTACAGCAGAAACTAACACAACATTGTAAGGCAATTATACTCCAGTAAAGATGTTAAAAAAAAATTAAAAGACCCATACGATCCAATTATGTGCTTTTTTTTTTGTTTTTTGGCCTTAGCTACCAGGGAGCTTGGAGTTAAACTGCGTGGCTCACTGCAATCACTAACTCTTCTCCATTGTTCTCTAGAAAACCATCTAAAATACCTTTTCCAAAGTAGGCTAAGTATAAATCAATGAGAACAATAATATGAATACCAGGAACCATGAGTCGCGACTCAAAACACATACATAACATTTTCGTCAGCATTCATCTGTTTAGACCAGTGCTGTCCAATAAAACTATAATGTGGGACTCTTGAATAGTTTTAAATGTTCTAGTCACAATAAAAAAGTAAAAAAAAAGAAAAAAAAAAAAAAAAGAGGTGGAACTTATGTTAATATATTTAAGCCAATATAGCCAAAATATTATCACTTCAAATGTAATCTGTATAAACCATTATTGATGTATTTTACATTCTTTTTCATAATTAGTCTTCAAAAACTGGTGTATATTTTGTATTTATGGCCTTTCTAAGTTGGGCTGGGCATGTCTCAAGAGCTCTATAGCCACATGTGGCCAGTGACTGCCACACTGGACAGCAAAGACTCCGGCAGTGATCTTTAGGAGAGAGTTGTAATAACGTCTGACTTTATCACACAGGTATTTTGTGCTTTATAAACATTGTTATTTGCCTTAAGAACACCCTGAGTTAAGGACTCCCAACTTTCATTTACAGATGAGAAAACAACTGTTCAGAGAAGCAGTAAGATAATTTGTCCAAAATTGAAAAGCAGAGCTAGAATCCAAACCCAGTTCCAAACACCAGGACCCATAATTACCATTCTAGAGTGTCTTCTGATCTACTGACTTGCGAGTGTAACTGAGATCAGGGGAGATCAGCGTGTAGCCCCAGTGGGGTCTAGCTCTCTGTCTGGACTCAGAGCTGTCTCTGGCCATACAATCCAGGGGCTCTCGGTGAACAGCCGAGTAGGCATGACGGTAGGCATCTCTCCACCAAACCACCAACTTCAACCTGTACAGCTCAGATGAGAAGTTTGGAAGAAGCAATTATGATTTTATTGTGCCCACTGTGCTGACGATTAATGCTGAGTGCGGGTGGAAAATGCACCCTCTCATTTGCTAACACGCACTATAATTATGCATGCCTCTCCAGGTACTGTAATTTAGGACTTAAAAAAGCCCCATTTCGAGCGAGTAGTGCTGCACTTGTGAAACATTACAGATGTGTTATCGTGTAAATGAGATAGCTGTGACAGGATAGCGCAATAATAAATCCTCAACTTAGATCTGGAGACAAGATATGTCAAAAACAAGTCCACACTGCCACTTAATCTTCCACATAAATTGTTTATTTTTTCTGAGTCCTACAATAATACATGTCAGATGGCTTTGATAGTTTCCAGATTAATGTGTTTTTCCCCTTCAGGTCATCACAAGACTACTCATTTCATTAAATTAACGCTGCTAGTTGCAAGGTGGGAACAGGCTGCAAAACATAACTGTCTGCACCACATTGGGAGCCGGCAAGACGGAATTAATAAATAAAACTCATTTCCCCCCATTTCCAGGGGAGGTGGGAAATGCCATCTTGAATTGGGAGCCACGAGTCCCCCGGTTATGTATGTGCAGGCCGGCGGTGAGACGCTCTCACCCAAAGCCATTTGTTTGATGTCTGATGGATTCCACCCCCTTCCCGTGATGCCTCTGAGGTGGAGCTGGGCCTCACCAGTCCACACCCTAATTAAAAAGGACGGCACCTGCGAAAGCAAAGCCTTCACCATGAAAGCTTCCCTCGGGTCTCCTCCCTCAGGTGAAAGCCACTACCAACCAGGCAAATTCTTTCACGCCTGTGTGATTCCCCAGGCACTTCAGGCAAAATGTCCGCCTGACTCCACACCCTGCCTGAAGCCCAATTTTCAAATCGGAAAACCTTCAAAACCACCCTATCCCTCTGAACCATTGTAAACGGAGCCACACCGTTCCTGCGTCCATCCAGGAAATCCATGTGACAGCATGGGAAAGTGTTACTAAAAGCCTCCAGTTCCCCAACTGGACTGACCGGGATTGGCTAACTTTTTCTGGAGAAGGCCAGAGGGCAAACATTTTAGACTTTGTGGGTCATACAGGCCTCCATCTCAGACCAGTCAGCCCTGCCACTGTGGTGCAAAAGCGACCACAGACAGTATGTAAACAAATGAGCGTGGCTGAGTCCCAGTAAAACTTATTTATGGACAACGAAATTTGAATTTCAGGTAATTTTTCACTATGTGTCACGAAATATTTTCATGTGTCACTAAATTTCCTTCTTTTGATTTTCTTCCTATCATTTCAAAATATAAATCCCACTCTTAGCTTGTGAGCTGCACAAAGACAGCTGTTGGGCCAGATCTGGCCCACAGGCTATCTAGTTTGCTGACTCCTGGTATAGAGGGCGTTGGGTTGAATGGCCTCAGATGCCTCCTGCAGCACCCAAATCCAAGGATGCTCTGTGGAACCCAGAACTGCTCTTTGTGGCGTAGAGTAGGTGGTAGGTGTCACTTCTCTCTATGTACCTTCTTCCTGAGACGCTAACCCTCTGGGAGGCCAATGGGGAATTCCCACAGGAGACAGGGCTCCTGGGTGGAATCCTGAAGGAGCCTCAGGGAGGATTCCAGGACCCCTGAGTGCAATTTCATTCTGCAGGCAGAGAAGAAAGTGCGTGGGGTCAGACGAGGAGGCTGGCAGATACAGCAAGCAGGGCATTAACCAGAATAGGACTGGCAATAGGTAGCAATGCAACGCAATTAACAGACTGATTAACTGACTAGCGCCGTCTCCCACTGTTACAACAAAACCTCAGAATCTTTCACAACCCAGTGATCTGGGCAGACACTCTCAACAGCATGATGCAAGCACACAAAGTGAAACCAGTCTGCCATCAAATACGTTTCTTTCCTTTTTTTTTTTTTCCTTTTTCTAGATAGAGGACCACAGGATCCTCGGCTGAAGGCACCTGGCTAGCTGCGATGATGGTGTTTCGTTTTCAGGGCAGCCGTGGTTAAGGAAGTCAGGGGTGGTGAATGGGAAACAAGAATGTGAGAAGAGAGATGCTTCTTTTCCTGGTTTTTTTTTTCTCCAGGTCTTCCTCCCAGTGAAGAAACCTCTGTGGTCACTTCTCAATCTGAAGAACGTCAGACCCCAACAAGGAAGAAACTGGTCTTTGAAAGTATTTCATCAGTAATCAAGATGGCGACTGACCAGCTGTGCTGGCCCTGGTCCCTCCCCCGCCCAGCCCCCCCTCCATAGGAGGGTGAGGACGTTATCCTAGCCCTGTTCTCCTGTGGCGACCTGGAAGCTGCAAACCTGGCCATTGGTTATAAAAACACTCTTCTCCCAGAGGCGGGGTTGAAAATGTCTGCTAGGAGAGGCACTGAGTGGAAACCTGGATCCTCATTCAAATTAACTGTGCACTGGTCACTGAAGACAAGGCTAAGTGCTGTAACACACAGTAATGATCTCAGCCACTTCACCAGATGTGTTTCTTTTTTTCCTTGCATAAAATCCAATGCAGGTGATCCTGTTCAGCTGGCTCTCCTGAGTGGCCCTCCTCCAAATGGTGACTAGGGATCCAAATTCCTCACATCTGGAAACCTGGATGGAATCTGGGACATCAGCCCTTCTCAGGTTTTAGCGTACAAAATCATCTCTCACAGGGTGACCCACCAGCAGACGTTCCGATTCAGCAGGTGTGAGGTGGGACCATGAATCTGCACTTTGGACAAGGTCCCAGGTGATGCTGATGCTGTTGGTCCATGCACCATACTCTGAGCAGAACCCTTCTACACGGACATCTGTATCCAGCTGGAAGGCTACAGAAAAAAGCTCTTTGGGGCTGCATAAGATGTGTCTGGGACAACTTCATCTTCAGCTTCCATATTTACTGAGTCATCAAGCCCTGTTGATTTTACCTTTGAAATAGGTCCTGCGTCTCTCCACTTATTCTTCCATTAGCTTATGTTCAGTACTTCTTCTGACTGGAAGGGGGCCAAAGGCATCTTGTTGAAATTCAAACATCACCTCAAACCTTCAGGACTTTTCTTAGGTCCTGCTAGATATGTCTTCATTGACAACATGATGAAAGGCAGACTGCTCAGTGCGGTCTGGAACCCTGCACCTCTGGCTCTAATACGCTCACCAGCCTCATCCACATCCCTCTCTCGGCACCTAATACTTCGTCCACAACACATTCCCCAAACCTGCAGACCTCTGACAATGCTTGCTACCTTTGCCCTGACTGCTTTCTCTTCCATGGTAAACATACTTGCCTGGTAGAGCCTTAATCGTCATTCTAAATCCAAACCCAAAGGAATATAAATGGCTGGGGTACTTTTAAAATAATGCTCAGGGGAAGATCAATTAAAATGCGATACCCATACATCCTGCTGGAAAATGATTAATGTTTTCATCTGTAAGATAAGGGGAGGGGAAAAGGTGGATAATATCACATAGATGGCAGGGGTGAGGAAAACTGGTATTTCTATCCCCCAGCTGGTGGGGAGATACTTGCGTGTGTACAGCTACTTGGGCTGTGGGCAGAGGGGGACAATTACTGCATAGTTAATGACTCAACAAACGCGTATTTCTATATCTCTCCCATCGAACGTTCACGCTTACTAACAAGAAGACCAGAATAGGATGTTTAGTGTAATACCGGTTATAACATGAAAAATCAAAAATTACATAAATACCCATCAACAGGAGAATAGCTCTACCAATTACGAACCTACTGCCAGTGTGAGAAGACCAGCTGGTTCTCTGAGCACTCACTGGAGAGCCCTCTGGGCATACTGGCGAGAAATACAAATGCAAGTAGAAAGTTGATATGTATAGTCTGATACAATTTATGTAAACATCCACTGACACACACGAACATACAGATACACTGTTACTATGTTTCCCAGAGCAACGGACTCAAAGATTCACATCTAACTAATAACCGTGGTTACCCGCGGTCTTGGGGATGGAGATGGGGGGGATCCTAGGGGTCTTTAGCCTTATCTCCAAACTTCCAATTTTTTACAGGTGATATTTAATAATGTGTGTTATCTGGAATAACTAAAATTTCATAATTTTTCAAGAAGCTCAAATGTCTCCAAAACTTTCTCTAAGTCTCCCTGGCAGAACCACCTCCCCTGGCATGTGTACGCTTTTGAATTACTCGAATGTTCTGTCTTGTGATTATCTGTTTGCATGCGTGTCTCCCTCATGTGTACACGTGCTCACTGAGGGCTGGGGCGCTTCCTGCCCACCTCTGTCACTTGGTGTTTAACCACGTGCTTCATACGCAGAAGGTGCTCAGCACGCGGGAATCAGCCAGAGGGTCTCGCCAGGAACCTCTGGGCGGATCCGACTGCACC
>NW_006779163.1:3987255-3989025 GCF_000442215.2 Lipotes vexillifer | reverse complement strand
CCCGCCCACGGAGCCCTCTTGCCCAGCCTGCACAGAGGGCTGGCACGAAGCAGGCCACTCCGTTAGTACCTGTGGTGCCAAGGTTGCTATCCAGCCTGTTTGGGCTAATGCAGGTGTTCAGTTGTTGAAACACTGAAATACTTCCGTGCAAGCTGTCTCCCACCATCCTCATGTGGCTTTCCTATTTTTCTCTACAATTCAGCAAGGAAAGGGTTAAGTCCCAACCCAGCAGGGGCATCCAGAACCTGGCTCCAGAGCTCTGTGCCAGTGGTGACAGGTCTTACTGGTTGTTACGTACTGAGGGTCACACCTCAGCAGTGATAAGAGGCACTTGCCAAGGTAGTATTCTCACGGAATCCCCATTACTTTGTTCCTCTCTACCGAAGGCTGAGGCCCAGAGGCTTGTCTGGACCAAGGTGCCTGAGGACAGAGCTGGGACTCAATCCCATTTCTGTCCAACCTAGAGCCCCTATCTTTTCCCGCACGAGCTCTGCTGCCATTGGTAAGAGCCATGTGCTCTGGGGTCCAGCTGCCCTGGAACCACAGATGTATTGTGTAAGCATGGAAACTGCAGTTGTGCAAGAAAACACCCGCCAATGGGTCACCTTCGTGTCTCCTGCCCCCCTTGGCCACGCGCCCCCTTCCCCACACCTTTGAGCGCAGCCTGCCTGCCTTGGCTCCAAGAGGCCCTGCACTTTTTGCAGAGTTGGCTCCCTCTTCTTCCAAGAATTCACCACGTCCCTGTGTGCATGGAAGGCTGTTGGTTGAAAGGTTCAGTGTATCAAGTTAAACAAAAACCTCCCTAAGATTGTGCAAGAGCCTTGGAGTACAGACTGAGATGTGCCCACTCCGGACCTGAAAATTCAGGTGTTTCTTCATTCCTGATGTTCGCTGACACAACATGGGAACGAAAGGAAAATAGGGCAATGTTATTTACCCACAAGACACTTTGATCAGATTCTCCAAAAAGGAAAACAAAAAGTTTATTAATGTAGTTGGCATCCCAGACACGACGAGTGACGTGTGTAATTGAAGCTAAACGTTTCGGGCTCCAGGGTGTGCAGGAAGAGGCGGCTGGGAGGTGACAGGCATTGGTTATGACAATGCATCGCGCTGCGCCTGGAGAAGACATTTCCACTTTTTGTAGCAGTCCAGACGCGAGGAGGCTCCCGTTCCCCTTAATCACAAATCAAGCTGAGTGACATGTGAAATGGTAATAATTTCCCCAAGAATTGCAGCTGCCCCTCTGCTTTGGTGCTCATTCCCAATCAGAGTGCCTTTACCCACGGGAAGCAGCAGCTGAACTTAACGCAAAAACCATCAGCAACAGGGCTGCAATTAATCCAGGAGGGAAATGAATCTTTCTCTGTTGAAGAATGTGTTTGGAAAGCATAGCACGTGGGAGACGTGTTTTATTATTTTTTTAATGAAGATATCAGTTCTGAATCCCTATAGAAATGTACTCTTACATTTAACATACTCTGCCAAATAACCCTGAATTGGGGGTTGGGGCAGAGTATGTCCCTCTCAGCCTACACCCCCAGCCCCACAATTCGCCTTGGGGCACTATTCTCAATTACAGTGGCTTTAAAAAAAAAAAAAATCAATACCTGAGTCTCACCTCAGATTCTTTGACTGGGATGGGGAGAGGAGGTGGGAGTGGGTTTTGATATCTATCTTCCTTCTGTCCTCCCTCCCTCCCTCCCTCTTCCTTCCTCCCGCCTTCCCTTCCTTCCTTTCACTTTCTCTCTCTCTCTCTCTCTCTCTCTC
>NW_006779163.1:3986430-3987031 GCF_000442215.2 Lipotes vexillifer | reverse complement strand
CCCCCTTTCCTCTCTCTCTCTCTCTCTCTCTCTCTCTCTCTCTCTCTCTCTCTCTCTCTCTCTCTCACTGCCTCTAAGGCCAACACACCAGAAGCCAGATTCTCATTCCCAGCCTTCCAACGCAAGAGTTCCACTTGGTAGCAGTGAAGGTAAGAGTCTCCACAGGTGTGTGCAGCATCTTGACCGCCTCTCCCCAGATTTCCTAGCAGGGCCAAGTATCTTAAATTTTCAATCAGGACCTCAGAAATGTGAAGTTTTCTGGAAGGACAACCTCTCTCCTTTAACGAGCGTTTGATACCTTACCCTCCTCAGTGATAACTCTGCTCTGCAGCGGTGCAGTCCTGCTTGTTTTGTTTGGCTTTGTTGCCCTCTCCCCCTTTAGAGATCAAACTAGAATCTAAACAAGACAGAGAATGACAGGAATACCAGAGAAGGACGAGGGGATGTCACAGCATCAAAGGGCTGAGAAGAAGGAAGGATATAAATCACATGGAGACAGAAGGGGGGTTGATAGATGGAGCAGGAAAAAGCATGTCTCTGTGCCCACGGAGTGAGGTGTGCAGAATGCCTAGCACCTGTCACTCCAAGTGTGGCCTGAGGA
>NW_006779163.1:3982201-3986420 GCF_000442215.2 Lipotes vexillifer | reverse complement strand
CAGCAGGAAGGGGGAACATCTCAGAAATGGAGTCTTGGGCCCCACCCCAAGATTGGAAATCTGCATTTTAATACAACCCCGGTTATGCACAGGCATGGCAAGTCTGAGAAACACCTCTTGGGTATTCTGTGAGAGGCCAGCTGAACTGCCCTGTGATTGGAGTTAATGGCTGTCCCCCGCTTTCTCTTCCTCGCCATGACAGCTCTTCACAGACACACAACTGGACTGGACTCTGTGAGTCACCCAGTAGCTTCTGACTAGTTATCAATATAAATGGCCAGAGAGGCTGCTTGATTCGTTCAAGCCCAGGATGATTTGGAGACAGGTCATTTGTGAAAACAGCCATTTCAGAAGAAAACAGAATCTTTGTTCTTCCTCTTAACTGTTTCCTAACATCCAGCATAGCTTTGTCCATTGGGTTTCTTTTTCTTTTCATCAGGTATTGGTTGAGCTCATGAAGAGACACAGCTATCGTGGTGGACAGGGTGGTTTTTGTCTCAGGAGCCAAAAGCAAACATCTTAAAGGGGGAACTTGGTTATGTATCACTCATTGATGGCCCTAATTAAGATTCCAACTCATTTCATGGGGTGGAAGAACTGTAAAAAGGGCCAATATATATTAAGGCTTTCTGTATCCCAAGTTGTAAGTTTTCTCGAACCTTCAAAGTAACAACAGATGTAGATTCAAATGTCCCCGTTTTACAAATGAGGAAATGGAGGCTCAGAGAGGCTAAGGGGCCTCACCAAGGTCACACAGAGAGTAAGTGGCAGGCTGGGGTCTGAACCAGGTGAACTACTGTCTTTCTACCAGTGCCCTTTCCACCACATCCATCAACCCGCTGTCACTGAAAAAAAAAAAACCCCAAAACCAGCCTTCTGAATACACAAAAATACAGTGTTATTTCAGTTGCAAGAAAAGCACATAAATGTTAACAAGACCTTTATCCTCTTTGTTAATAGATTATTAAAGAAGGTTAATATTACTGGGATGGAGGGGGGGGAAAAGCATCCATCAAAATGCCCCCAGAGGCCATGCGTACACAATGCCAAAACATCGGGATGAAAAGAGAGTAAGTTGTTTGGCATCCTCCTGTTTTGCTTAGCTGGTGCCAAGCACGTGGATGGAGTGATGGGTGTGTGGGTGCTGGCTGAGCAGGAAAACATCCTCAAGACTGAGTATGTGAAGGGTTTCCTAGCAAAATGGGGTATTGCTGAATCACTGAAGCAGAACTTTGGGGTCCCATTCACTGGTGGTGTATTGGACACTATAACTTGTGATGATAGCTGAATTGTCTTTTGTGTAGTCCGCTGCTTATCACAGGAAGGTTATAAAGCTGAGCAGCTGACTGGGGATTTAACGGAAGAAAAACAGAGCAAAGCATTGAAGAGTTCTGCCATGTACCTGCTGACTGGCAGCCAAGGGCCGGTGGAGGGGTGTTAGGAAGTGAAGCTGGCTACTATCTTATGTAAAGAGCATGGAACTTGGGTCAGGAGGCCCCAGTTCACATCCCACCAACCACTTACTTGCTCTAAGTTTTAATATATTACTTGGTAAGTCTGGAGTCAAGAGGTTTTGGTTTATGTTTCCATTTGTTTTGCTTTGTTTGGTAGCAGGAGTGACTGACGAAATTACTTCTCTAGGCCTCAGTTTCTACATCTATAAAATGGGAATAACATTACTTACCCCGTTATGCTCTTTCTTGTGAGTACTAAAGAAAAGAAAAGTGACTGGCACTAAATGAGGTGCAAAATACGTGATCCAAAATAGACAGCTGTCAGTATTACTGCACCATTTTTAAGTAAAAAACAACACCCACAGTAACAACACTACTTAACGCTAAACCTGAAGAATTTATAACTTAAGGAACATCAACAGTTACATGGATGGCATCGATACTAACTCTTTAATAAGAGATGCAGAAATGGAAGATCCTGGTCCTTTTTTGCTGTTGTTAACTGATACCCCCTCCCTACTATTTTGTATGTTTCTGTCAAGGCATTTCAAACAGAAGCTAAGCGAACATGCTCCCAATACGTCACTTTGCTTGAATCTGCCCAAATAAGGAAGCAGTGCCCAGAGTATTTAGGTGGATGGGATCTGTGAACCACAGAGATCGGGACAACTGGAGTGCCTGGGGAGAATGCAGACTTACATGTCCTAATGAGTCACCCTCTGAAAGGAGCCTGGAAACCTACATTTTTAAGAAGCCATCCAGATGGTCCCTCAGCACGCTAAAGTTTGGCAAATACTAATCTACATCAGGGTCTCCGAAAAGAGAGTGACCCTATAGAGTATACAGAGAAAATATTAAAGTTTCTGTCTTCAAAGTTATTTTTATTTCTTCTGTTTTTAAAATCAATTTTTCACATATTTTATACTGGCTATAATACATTAGTACAATACTCTAAATGTATCATTTACTTTAAAAAAATTAGTGTATATGTATACCATGTCTATGTGTTTACACACACACACACACACACACACACACACACACACACACACACACACATTCAAAACAGTCCGGAGACTCCCAGCCTGGAATACTGAATCCTTGGGGAGGACACCCCTTAGTCTGCCTCTCTGGATTTTGTCTTTCTGCACTTTTGGCAGGAGGACAATAGCAAATCTCTCAAGAAGAGCACTCCAGCAAGAGCCTGAAGTCCAGGTTTTCTGTGTCATCGCTCAAAGGGGAGCCACATGCTGGAGGTGCCAGGAGTAGCTGGCCCAGTGGAAGGCTGCTATCGATTTCAGTTTTAAAGGCTGATGCATGTTCTGGTCCATATAGAGAACCACATGCCCTTTGTCTCAAGATGGGCTATGTCACATGAGGGCTAGACTTCTCCAACACCTCCTGTTCTGTGTAGATGCATATGTTTAAGCAAGCTAATAAATTCATCAATTCCTTTATTCAGTGAATATTTATTGAGTGTCTAATAGATGTGTTATTGTTCTTGGCACTGGGACTCAGCGGTGAGCAAAGCAGATGAACTCTCACCACTCATGACCTTACTTTCTTACAGGGTTGCCCAAAACTAACGTAAGCTAGTGAGTAAGAATGAGGGTCACCAGCTTACATAAAGACCACGCAGAGGACTAAGATAAGGTGATCTTCTAGAGAGAAAGAGGAGGAGGTTACTTCAGTCGCTCTGGTAGAGAAGTCTTCTCTAACAGGGCAAGTTCCCCAAGGTTTAATTCCCATGCATTCCATCTTTGGAAGTTACTAGAAGATATGCTCTACAAAACATGGGGCAAAATCAACAGGCATGCACAGGACTCAGGAAACAGGGACACAGTGTGAGAGGCAGGGAAGGACACCTAGGACAGTGGTAAAAGGCGATCCCAAGACCACAGCTGGGAGCCACCAAGCAAGCCACCAATCCAGGCTGGAGCAGGTCGGAAGGCTCAGAGAGCTTTTTCCAAGAAGAGGGTATTGACAGAATATCCTAGTTTGAGAGGATTTACACCAATGGTGGGCAGGCTTAGGGGAAGAATAATTATGTCAAGAACCATGCAAATAGTAATAATATCAGCACCAACAAGGATGACAAACATTGTCAGCCTCCAAAGAAACAAATCCCTGAATGAAAAAGGCGTCATACTAAATATCATACACAACCATTACCATATAAACATCAAATACCTGGCTTGGTAAAGTTACACGTAAGCATATTGGGAGGATGGGGTCTGGGAAATACGAATATATGGAGTGGGTCCTGGAAGTTGGGCAGGGTTGTGTGGTTGCGAAGAACGACAGTTCAGTTCTCATCTTACGTAGCTGGAAGAAAACAGAAAATAGACAACTCTTAAAACCCAACACGTGAGGCCCAGAACTGAACTCCCAAAATGACGTGGCCATGGAACCAAGACTCCTCTGTTCTGAACACAGTCATTAAAGCAGTCGTTAGTGGATGAAGGTTGAGTCTCGGTTTTATTTCAGTACCCCTATTTCCCACGCTTGGATTGATGGCTGCTCCTTGATTGAGCTGTGCTAAGAAAAATACATAAGACCATGGTAGGTCCAACAAGAAGCTTGGAGAAATGGTGACGGCCGTATTTTGGCAAAGAAAATGAAATTCCCCATTTCACTTCCCACTATCCACCCTCACCACTCCATAAAAGAGAGAGCAGGGCTTCCCTGGTGGCGCAGTTGTTGAGAGTCCGCCTGCCGATGCAGGGGACACGGGTTCGTGCCCCGGTCCGGGAAGATCCCACATG
>NW_006779163.1:3953747-3982131 GCF_000442215.2 Lipotes vexillifer | reverse complement strand
TGAGCCTGCGCGTCCGGAGCCTGTGCTCCGCAACGGGAGAGGCCACAACAGTGAGAGGCCCGCGTACCGCAAAAAAAAAAAAAAAAAAAAAAAAGAGAGAGAGAGAGAGAGAGAGAGAGAGAGAGAGAGAGCAATTCACAGAAGAACACGTCGTGACTTAAAAAAAAATAAATAAGTGCTCAGATCACAAATGTCTTCATGTAGTGCAAACAATAACATTGGCCGGGCCCATCTTTTAATTACATGGTCTGGCCATGCAAATATTTGCAGACGTTTTTAGTAAAGGCAATGGACTTTCATTTAAGTGTGTAATATAAGGAGCTCTCCTACCACTGCTGATCGGAGCTTCTTTCTTATTTATTGCCTTCCCTTCTCTCATGCTCCGGCCTTGCCCCAACAATAAAATCCCACTTAGCACTTGCTTTTTCCAAAAAAACATGATTTTTCACCATCTTAGGAGTGAAGAAAAGAGGACATGGAAGGAGACTTCTTCCTTTCTTTTTCTTTTTTAAGAGACTAACATTCATCTCTTCTCCCAAATATTTAATCATAATTATATTAAGAAACATTTATAAAAAGTTAAGTAATAAAATTAAATAGGCTGGAGAAAAACAGAGGAGCAGACAGCAAGGATTAAGTGTAGTAATATAAAGAATAGATTATATTTAATGAAAATTTCCTCACTGTTCAACATTTTTATTATACTTAATAGTACTGGGCTTCATTTTTGTCTCCAGTAATTGTGTGTCCATAATGAATGGCCATTCTTATTCCCCCACTGAGCCCTGACAGAAATTAATAAACCTAATTCTGTAGGTTTAAGTTTAATTTTGTTGAAATATATAAAGTAGTTACATATTAACTTGGCAGCCAACAGAAATGCAGCGGCCTTAAGCTTCTCAGCAACTTTATAATGAGTCAATTGTTTTCTGGATCTTTCTCCCCATCTTCTTGTTCCTTCCCGTTCTGATTTTAGCCAAGAGACTTGTTTGTGATGCTTCCAGCTCCAGAGGACATGCGTGGCCACGGAGGTGGCACAGTGGTCAGGGTGAACGTTGTAAAAGGTACAATTATGTGATCTAGTCCTTTTCCAAGAACAGCTGTTAATGATTGCTAAGCATTCTCTTGTTGGTTTACAGTTTGATCAAGAAAGTAAGTAATAAAAGAATGGGGATGGGCATTAAGCAAGCCACCCGTCCTTAGTAATAAATAATGTGCACGGTCTGCTGGCCAGAGCTCAGAAAGTATGGAATCTTCTTTCAGGACTTCAAGTACCAGAGTGGGGCTTCCATGAGGATTCAGCCTTGGGGAATCAGAAGGAATTCAAAGGAGCCGTATTGCCTTGGCATCACATTTGACAGGGCCACCATTTAGTAATCGACCATAAATGTCCTTTTGGAGAAGTCAGCTACATCTGGGGATCACCCTCCCTCCATCCGTTCCTTCACTCATTCATGCAAATGTTTGACTTTATATTCTCAGTGTAGGAATAAAATGTTCAGCATGACCCAACATGATCCCAAACCTCATGGAGTTTATCATCATTCAGTTTTTTTTTCAAAGGTAATTCACAAATAAACATAAAAGTGTGATTGTAAGAGTTATGTGGGAAAGAAGATACACAACACAAGGGGACATGCACGTGAGGATCAATAAATGCTTTCCTGAGGAAATGACAACAGGGACGAAATCAGAGGGAGAGGAGACGAACTGGACGGGAAAATGTGGTGGGGGTGGCACCCCAGTACAGCGGCCCCGCAGAGGAGGCAGCATGACAATCTGAGGATCTGGGGATGGGACGGGGAGGGAGGAAGATGAGATTTCCCAGAAGAGGCCCCACAGGCCACTCTAAAGAAATGGGCCTGGGCTTCCCTGATGGCGCAGTGGTTGGGAGTCCGCCTGCCGACGCAGGGGACACGGGTTCGTGCCCCTGTCCGGGAAGATCCCACATACCGTGGAGCGGCTGGGCCCGTGAGCCATGGCCGCTGAGCCTGTGCGTCCGGAGCCTGTGCTCCGCAACGGGAGAGGCCACAGCAGTGAGAGGCCCGCATACCGCTAAAGAAAAAAAAAAAAAAAAAGAACTGGGCTTTATCGCCAGGATGATGAGGACCACTGAAAGGCCCTAAAGGGGCGAGAGACTTGCTCAGAGCTGCTGTTCATAAGCACTGGGTGAAATAAGGCTACAGGAAAGCTTGTTTATATCATCTTCATTTGTTTTAAAAAATGAGGAAATTGACACCAGGAAGTTTAGTCAAAGCCTGAGCACAAGCCAAGCATTCTGACTCCAGGTGTCTTTTCCCTTCACCTCAAGGACCTCCTTTCCTGGAATCCCTATCAGCTGTATTGACCAACCTCAATAATGAGAGTTCAAAGTACCACGCCCGTACGCCCGTGAACTTGCTTCTGGAGTCATAGGTCACTGCATATAGTTCATAGCTACAGAATGCTTTCTAGTAATGTCTTCAAAATACTCCACTGACAGACTGAAAGGATGAGGTCATGAGGACTGTTCTGAACACACCAGCCCACAGCAATCCCATTTCACAGATAAGCTATGTGAAGGTAGATGCCAGAGATTTATAGCCTCACATGCTCCATCTCATCCCCCTACGCTATTTCCCCCTTGAACTGTGACTTTAGATACAATAATGGAATTGACTGCACAGGGGCCTTGAAGTACACCCAAAACAGCCACACTGAGATTCAAGAGACTAAAAGATCTAGTCCCGGCTCCTGCCTCCAACTGCTGTGGGTCCCCGGACAAGACCTTTCCTCTCACTGAGCCTCAGTCTCCAGGCAGTGGGTTCTAAGATCTGACAATTCCAGCTCCTGAGTCGGAGAAGGAGGAATTGGCCCAGGAAGGAGGCCCTAGTCACCGCTTAAGAGTGAGGTGCTGTCCCGCTGACCATACGAACCCCACTGGGCCCTGCTCGACCCACCTAATCATAGCAAGAGGGAGAGACAGAAGGCAGCCTGCAAGAGTCAGATTTCCAGGCTTCAGTTCCAGTTGCTGTGTGACCTTGTGCACCATTAATTAACTTTGCTGGGCCTAAGTTTCCTCATCTATTAACCGTAAGTCAACAAATCTGCCTGGCCAGATTGCTGTGGATGTTAGCAAAGACGTACGTGTGGCTTAGTCCCTGACTGAAGCAGATGCTCCATAACCATTCTATACCATTCCCTCTCTTTTCTTACCACCCATCCTTTCAAATGCCCCTTCTTTCCTTCCTCCTGGGCTCCCCTTCCCTTCCTTCCATCCCTTTATCCTGTTTCTCCCTCCTATAGGAAGAATTGCAGTAGCTCTTGACAGGTCACATCCATACCTTCCTTTATTGGGGAATCTGTTATTCTAAGACATGAACTTCATTTCTTTGGCTAAATGCAAACGGGAGCTTCAGATTATACCGATTGGAATTGGTATAATTCCCATCACCGGTGCAGCTGAGAGCTTTCTCAGTCCTTAAAACCTCCATGGATCTACCTTGATCTGATTCTATCAACACTTTGAGAACTTGTTCAGGAGCGGGTGTGGGGTGGGCATGAAGAGAACCCCCAATGACACTGCCAAGGAAGACGGACAGCGCCATGGAGGAGTGAAGGGACACAGGAAGGAGACAGCCTGGTCTGAGACCCACCCCAGGATGGCGCTCCGGCCAAGCCTTCTCAAGAACCAGAACCAGAATCTGCTTCCTTCGGGGCCCAACAGACTGGAGCTGCTATTTTGCTTCCCGGGGTTATAAGTTCAAGTACACTGAGCGTGTGTACTGGGGAAAGGAGCCGTCGATAAGAACGGGAGATGATCTTGAGAGCGTTCCACTGACCCTGCCCTCCCTCACTTCTCTCTGAACCCTGATCTCTCCACTGGAACCCCGTCACTGCCAAGCCACAGACCCCAGCAGCGCTCTGCCTTTTGAACCACACGCTCCCCACATATGCACTGCAATGAAAGACCGTCTTCTGATAAGTGGAGCAACTAGCAACCTGGTTATCAGTGGTTATCAGTCCCCCTCCTTCCTATCAACACCAAAAAAGGGGGGGGGGGACTTAAGATTCCAGAAATCAGAAGGCAGCCCCTTTTCCTGAGTGGAGGACAGGGTGTGGTAACGAGTGATAGAGTGTGGCATCTACTCTTGCCAACCAGAATTTTAAAAAAAAGTTTCCAGAAGCCTGTGAAGAAGGAGAAGGCTTAGGAAACGCTTGTGTGTTTGTGAGCGCTCAGCTGCACAGCAGCCCTTACCTACGTGGGCAGGGCCAGCCCTAGTTGTTGCTTCTACCTATCTCAGGGTGGTAGCAGCCAAAAAGTTAATAGTAAGCAGGACAGTGTTCCTAAAAATACCAGTGCATATACATGAGATAAAATGTTATAAATGAAGGTACTTAAGCTGATTATCTGTATATCAAATGATTCATCCAATTCACCCAGCAGTCCATCCACCCTCATATCTAACCTTCCATCAATCCATCCACCTATCCATCCCTCTACCCATCAGGCCATCTTTCCACCAGTCCATCCATCCATCCATCATCCATCCCTCCACCCACCCGTTGGTCCTTCCATCCGTTCATCCACCCATACATCCATGCATCGATACATCCATACATCAACAGGTATCTACTGAGCACTCTAACATCTTAGGCTCTTGGATGGTATCTTGATTTTCCACAGCGAGCCAGGTAGACACATTTCCTGCCACCTCAAGTCCTCAGCTGAGGAGAGATATGTGGATAATTAAACAATCTACAGAACAAGGTGATAAGTCCTGAGATAGGAGGAGTTCAAGGTGCAGGGAGAGAACATCCAGCTGACACGTAACTTGGGTTTGGAGTCACCAGTCACAGCCTCTCTGAGGAAACGCTTCCTGGGTAGAAGGACTGACCCTGTAAGAGAACCACGTGTAGCTGGGCAGACAAAGGAAGCAGCAGGAAGTAACAAAGGGCCGTACCATTTACTGAGCACCAATTCTTGCCAGACACCAGGTTTGGCACATCACAGATTTTCCCTTGGGTCGTTTTCACAGCAACCGGAGAAAATGGAGGCTCTAAGCAGTTAAGCTGTCCGCCCAAGTGCCTCGAGTGAATGGCAGACTTCATAAATGGCCTGGCTTTCTCCTGCTCCCCTGCCCTTACTCTGCGGTTCCTTCATGAGTTCCCCTCCCCCATGCCTCTCTTCGGGATTGTCAGGGACTTGGAGAACCAGAGGCTTCTGACACATTCTCCCACCAAGATGGCTTGAGGAGGACTCGGGATTCAAACAAACCAGCATTTAAATTCTTCTCCTGTATCTACTAGTAATGTGACTTCCGGCAATTTCCTAACCTCTCTAAGCCTCAACGTCCTAGTCTGTAAAATGGGGATAATGATAGTATCTACCTCAGAGCTTGATGAGAAATTAAATATGCAAAGTGCTAAGTTCAATGCATGCTGCTGTGTTACTATTTCATACAGAAATAACACACAGAAGTAGCCTTGAGTTGCACTAGGGGAGACACACAAGATGCAGAGGAAAGGTGTCTTAAAGCTTTTGGTGAAGGCCAAACAAAGAGGCCTCTGTGTGTTCCTGTCCTTTAGCCAGAGGGACGCCTGGGGGAAGACCTGGGAGACATCCAGCCCCGTGGTGGTGCAGAGGTGTCACAGGACCCCATGCTGGATCCCACCCACCCTCACTGTGACAAGCAGGTCTCACCATCTGTCCGGGCTTGACGTCCCCTGCCTCAGGCACCTGAGACTCTAGGGCAGCCTCTTGGGGCAACTCTGGGTTCCAAGCCTCTTCCAGCTCCTTGGGCCTCTCAGACCAGGGAAGTGGTGCCTGAGAGCCCCATGCTCCAGAAGCACCCAGACTCAAGAGCCAAAGTCCCTGCGGTGCCGGAAGAGCTCCGCCCTACCCCATCCTGCCACTGCTGAGACCCCCTTTGGAATGTGTTTGGAAGGGGGGTACCGGTGTGGAGGAGGCCACTTCAGGCAGGCCAGGAGGGGCCTGAAGAACTGGAACCTCTGCTCAGAGGCCCCCCCAGGGGCTTTCTCCACTCTGGGCTTCTTTTTCCACTATTTCACCCATGTTAATGTGCTTCTCAGGTTCCTGCCAACACACTCAGGTTTGTAATGTTGTTTGATAGCTGAACCACCTTAATGAAATATCCACACTCCTTTCTCTGTTGGAGCAGTCACCCCGGTTCCCAGAAATTCTCTCTCTTGTTTTCAAATCCCGCTCCAGATTGAGGCCTAGGGCCCCCCAGCTGAGGCCGGCAGAGGGGCTGTGGGGGCACTCCTCCACAGAGGAGGGGCCTGGGGGTGGCGCAGGCAGAGGAAGTTTCGGGCTCTTCCTAGGGATACCGGGAGCCCTAGGAGAGTAGGCAGGCGCAGAATATTTGAGTGGGGAGCCCCGGCATGAGACCCCCACGCCAGGGAAGGGAGAGAACTCCCCCCGGATATCAGCATCCTGGCTAACGCCACTGGGTAAACGCAGCCCTCACCGGCACCCGGAGCCTGCCGAAGCTGAGGGAAGACTGCCACCTGTTGAGTGCTGGCGATAGCGTGCTCCTTCCAAGGGCTCCGGGCTTAGGGCGGGATGCTTCAGGGGAAATCCAGCCAGGGCCACCCGCCAGCGCCTTCTGCGTTACCCATTGGTAAAGGGACGCTGTAGTCCCCAGCGACCTCCTACTGCTCAGAGAAGGACAGGGACTTGCCAGAGTCATAAAGCCAGTCCAGAGCCCCTGCCCTCTCCCTGCCACCCGAGCCAGTCCAGAGCCCCTGCCCTCTCCCTGCCCCCCGTCAGGGACACTTCCCCCCCTACCCCTCTCTTTTGATGCTGTTTGCATTTTTTTTTTTTTTTTAAGTTTTTTGGGTTTTATTTAACTGTAAAGAGCCCAGATTCGTAAGTGTACAGGTTGACAGAACATCACAAAGCAAGCACACCTGTGGAATCAGCATTCGATCCACGTCCAGAGCAGAGACAGCCCTCCTGGAAGCAGCCCCTTCTCTCCCATTCCCCATTCCTTCCAAGGGTGACCAGTGTCCCGACTTCTAACTCTACAGGTGAGTTTCACCTGTTTTGACCTGTATACAAAGTAAGCCATACACGTGGCAATGCTTCCTCACTCTGTGCTCATTTGTGTGATTCATCCCGCCTCTGTGTTAGGAGGAAATGTATTTTTCTAAGGTGGGACAGAGGGTCATATCAGAGAATTGGAGAGACTTTGGAAATCGATGAATTCAGTTTTGTCATTTTTTTAGTGAGAGAAGGAGGCACAGAGACGGGCAGAGGGCTGCCCAAAAGTCACACAACTTGCTCCGAGGTCTCTCCCCTCGAAGATAAGGCTCCCACACTGATAGCCACAGTGAATGCAGGGCTTCAGGACTAAAGCATCCGTCTCCCCTCACAGCCCCCAGAGCCTCGGGGCTCTGTAATCAGGTCCATTCTAAGAGCTCCCTGTGTACTGCCATCACCCCACCTAGCTCAGCATTATTCACACTGTGCTTACTCAACCAACACTCAAATACTTGTTGACCGAATGAACGGATCCAGTACCTCACTGCTCTCATCCAGAAAACGCATCCTGGGTATCGCGGATCCTGATTCTCTCACCAGGCGTGATGAGGACAGATGAGATAGTAATTGAATAAAGGCAAGGAAAATAGCTACAAAAGGAAAACTCGTGCAATGCAAAGCCTCCATTGCTTCCCCTCACGTACTTTGGATCTCAACTGGCCTGGATTGCCTTTTACCTCTAGCACTTATGCATTGTCCTGGGGAATCTTTCAAAGCCTCAGTTTTCCAATCTGTACAAAGAGCAATTTATAACAGGGCTCCTGTGAGTATTAATGAGGCCAGGCAGGGAAAGTGCATAGCGAGCTCTCAGCAATTGGTAGCTATCATCACCACTTCGATGATTATAAACATGGATCCAACCAGCCACCGGCTCAGGGTAGCACACTTCCCACTAAGAACCATCGACCGGTAAATATGGCTCGAGTGGGCGACAGACCTTCAAGAATGGGGGGGTTAAACTCCTCATTAAAGAGCTAGAAAAGACAAGAGGCTTCAGGTTAAGTTTCTGTCCTTCTACCCATCTAAACCTCCATACCCTTCAAGACACCTTCCCTTTCCCCACGGCCACCCTGATCTCTCCCCTGAGAACTCCCATAGCCTTTGGTGGAGACAAAGGCTCAGCTTTACTGTTACCACCTGCGGTTGTGGGGTTTCGCTCTGCTCACTTGCTCACCAAGCCTTATCTTTCAGCTCCACCATCAGCCCGGAGGAACGGCTCAGTGTCCCGGGAGCTCGGGAAGGCAAGTCACAAACCAGGCAGCTTTGGAGAGGCTGTAACCCGCAGGGTGATTACCGGGGTTCTCCACTGGAATACAAGACGCCACCCCCATGTTTTTCCCTTGACTGGAATAAATACCAAAAAAAAAAAAAAAAAGAAGAAGAAAAAAAATTCCCACGACCCCTCCATCCACAGATAATGACTTTAACCTTTCAGAATATTGCCTTCTAATCTTCTAGCTAAGCACATTTGGTAATAGAGTTGAGATTCTTTCTTGTGGTCAGTTTTATTTCTAGACTTTTTCTCTTGATGCTACACTGTTTGCATTTTCCCCAGCTATGTCACATTGTTCTTTAATAACAATCTTAATAGTTACTTAATGGAATCATGGAGACATATTCAAGTGTATTCCACAATTCCTCTTCATTCAGATTCTTCCTAATGCTTTGACATAAACAATTCTGCTTTATGAGGATAGACCCCCTGAATCAGGGTCAATTGGTCAAAGAGTTTTTAATTATTTTAATTTACATTTCTTAAAGAAAGAAAGAAAAAAAAAACAGCCATGTTCCTATTGCAAACAGGCTTAATCCCAAACTTGACAACAGGAAAAGCGAGCACCTTCTCAAGCTGACTTTTAACCACTCACCTTCCCATTTTCGTCTCTGGCCACACAGATACACACATACATACACACACACACACACACACACACACACACACACACACACACACACACACACACACACTCCTTCTGCCTCAGCCATGCTGAGATACTTGCAGTTATCTTGACATGCCTGGATATTCATATATTCACGTCAAAGCTTTTGCACACGTCTCTTTGACCAGAGGGATACGCCTTCCCTTTCCTGAACTTGGCCACATTCTCATCTTTTCAAGGCTCAAATGTCACCTTCTCTCAGTGAAGCTTTCTCTGAGTTTCCAGGCAAAATGAGCCAGCCCCATCCCCCTGCCTCCCACTCCTTGATGTTCCCACTGCAACCTGCCTGCTTAATAATAATAATTATATTGATCATAATAGTAATCAAGATGTATTGAGCCCTTATCATGTGCTCAGACAGTATTCTAAGCACTTTTCCTGGATTCTCCCAGCATTCACTGCTTTGTGGCTTAATGATCAGTTGGCATGTACATCTGTTCCCCTCCCCAGCCCACGAGCGATTTCAGGGAGGGGGCTGCTCTGTTTTCATCTTAGTGCTCCCAGCAGCTAGCACAGGGCCTGGCACAGCGACTATTCCAGAAATGAATATCAGAACCCACCCTCTACTATGACTCAGCCAATGCAGGGCTGTGTTCAAAGAGACTGGAGAGCTGGGAAAACACTCCCTGGATGCAAATCCCACGGTGCACCCCACCCCACTCCTGGGTCGGGGGGGATGGATCCGCACCCCTGGAGAAACACCAAGAAAACCGTCCAAGAAGTCTTGAAGATCGTCACAATGCAAACAGCCCCTCCCTTTCTCCAGAGCCCTGCTGTTTTTACAAACATTGTTTCATTTAATCCTCTCGTGTTGGATCTTGGGACCCTCCAGAAGACACAACTCTCTCCTTACAGATTTCTGGAAAGGGAAGAAAACAGATGCTCAAGGACAGATGTTGTCATTAACAAAAGCAGGAGGCAGACCCTGTGTTCATATTCATTATCTGCCCCATACTTGATTTTGGGGGCCCCTAATCTCCTGTCACTGACAAAAGTTAGTTCTTCTTGAGGAAAACGAGGCTCAAAATGGTGAAACGATCAACTCAGGTTTGTGTCCAAGAAAACAGGAGAGTCAGAAGTCAATGTCAGATTTTTAGACTCTGTAGACTTCTTTGGACCTACTCACGCCCTCGCTGCAGACAGGTAACCTTGCAGACAGCAAGTAGCCCACCTGGTTCCCCCTGTGAGGTTAGCCCTTCTTTCAGAACCACACCTGCCTCCCCGCTGGGAGGCTTCAGGCCACGGTGTATTGAGGGTCTGGGGTCTCTTAGATGCCTGGTGCTTACGCCAGTCTCTTGACAGACCTTGTCTCCAGACTTTGGGTCTGGGAGTGTTTGACCAAAGTCCAGGCCCTTTCTGCCATCCCACATGTCAAAGTGATTTTCTGCAGGACATGGTTCTGCAGAATGTGTACACTGTGATGTCAAAAATGTATTCTATGCTCAAAGGAGTTGGTTAAGCAAACCTAAATGCCTTTATTAACTACAAAACCTGTCAAAGCTTTAAACAGACCAGCGCCCACTGTGCATTTCTTTGGGGGGCGGGGGTAGAGTATACAACCATTAGGTTGCAAAATTATTTGACTGCACATCCTTGTTTTTTGGAAATCATCACATGGAATGAGAGTATGGAAGAAAACACTAGGGAAAAGGCTTTCTCACACTTGGATCGTCATTCCTCAGAAGTTAACTCCAGTCGCATTACCTATTTATTCCATTTTCTAGCTCCTCTGGATTGTGGTTTCAATCCTGACGGGAAGTTATTAATTCTCCCTTAAAAGAATGGTGAAGTGTGGGTCCTTCGTCTTCTAGCTTGGTCCACTTCTGATCACACTGAATGATCCCTTTCCTCCTCCAGCTCCCCCCCCAGGCCCCCACGTACTTGGAGGGGGAACTCAGACCATCCTACAGATGCCAACTGATACCACTTCCACTCTTAAACCACCTGTCTGAACGTGACACCCGGTGCGACTGTCTTAGATTAAGAGCCACCAACACCAGAACCCCCTTCCTGCTTCCAGTGAAAATTTTTTTCCTCGTTCGTATGTTGTTTTTCCATAAAATACACCCTAATGGAAACACCTCAACATCCTAATAGAAACAACACCTCAAATCCTGGTCTAAAACTTTCACTTGATTTTCAATCACCAATAATGTCCCAACTGCAAAATGAAGACCAGACCCATTAATACGCTGGGAGGAGGAGTTTGGGTTAAATAAGGAAAGCGAGAGAGAGCAAATTTAATCTAAGCTACTGCTTATTTAAAAATTGATAGAAATGAACTGAATGAATAAAATTTTATTGAACTTTAAAACAAAAATCAATTTTAAAAAATCCCCCTTTCACTGACTCCGAAAAGCAGTGAAATTCCTTTTTTTAAATTAAATTGGAGGGTGGTCATTCCACTCCTTTGGAACTCAACATATAAACTCTAAATTGAGATTTTTCTCTAGCTTCAAGTACATATTTGCCTATTTAAAGCAAAAACAAAATTTTAATATGCAATATAAATAGTTTCTTTAATAAAAGGAATACAAATTGGAAAAGAAGAAGTAAAACTGTCACTGTTTGCAGATGACGTGATGCTATACATAGAGGATCCTAAAGATGCTGCAGAAAACTACTAGAGCTAATCAATGAATTTGGTAAAGTTGCAGATACAAAATTAATGCACAGAAATCTCTTGCATTCCTATACACTAATGATGAAAAATCTGAAGGAGAAATTAAGGAAACACTCCCATTTACCATTGCAACAAAAAGAATAAAATACCTAGGAATAAACCTACCTAGGGAGACAGAAGACCTGTATGCAGAAAACTATAAGACACTGATGAAAGAAATTAAAGATGATACCAACAGATGGAGAGATATACCATGTTCTTGGATTGGAAGAATCAAAATTGTGAAAATGACTATACTACCCAAAGCAATCTACAGATTCAATGCAATCCCTATGAAATTACCAATGGCATTTTTTACGGGACTAGAACAAAAAAATCTTAAAATTTGTATGGAGACATGAAAGACCCCGAATAGCCAAAGCAGTCTTGAGGGAAAAAAACGGAGCTGGAAGAGTCAGACTCCCTGACTTCAGACTATACTACAAAGCTTCAGTAATCAAGACAATATGGTACTGGCACAAAAACAGAAACATAGCTCAGTGTAACAAGATAGAAAGCCCAGAGGTAAACCCACGTACCTATGGTCAACTAATCTATGACAAAGGAGGCAAAGATATACAATGGAGAAAAGACAGTCTCTTCAATAAGTGGTGCTGGGAAAACTGGACAGCTACATGTACAAGAATGAAATTAGAACACTCCCTAACACCATACACACAAAAAAACTCAAAATGGATTAGAGACCTAAATGTAAGACCGGACACTATAAAACTCTTAGAGGAAAACATAGGAAGAACACTCTTTGACATAAATCACAGCAAGATCTTTTTTGATCCACCTCCTAGAGTAATGGAAATAAAAACAAAAATAAACAAATGGGACGTAATGAAACTTAAAAGCTTTTGCACAGCAAAGGAAACCGTAAACAAGACAAAAAGACAACCCTCAGAATGGGAGAAAATATTTGCAAACGAATCAACGGACAAAGGATTAATCTCCAAAACATATAAACAGCTCATGCAGCTCAATGTTAAAAGAACAAACAACCCAATCCAAAGATGGGCAGAAGACCTAAATAGACATTTCTCCAAAGAAGACATACAGATGGCCAAAAAGCACATGAAAAGATGCTCAACATCACTAATTATTAAAGAAATGCAAATCAAAACTACAATGAGGTTATCACCTCACACCAGTTAGAATGGGCTTCATCAGAAAATCTATATACAACAAATGCTGGAGAGGGTGTGGAGAAAAGGGAACCCTCTTGCACTGCTGGTGGGAATGTAAACTGATACTGCTGTGGAGAACAGTATGGAGGTTCCTTAAAAAACTAAAAATAGAATTACCATATGATCCAGCAATCCCACTACTGGGCATATACCCAGAGAAAACCATAATTCAAAAAGACACATGCACCCCAATGTTCATTGCAGCACTATTTACAATAGCCAGGTCATGGAAGCAACCTAAATGCCCATCGACAGACGAATGGATAAAGAAGATGTGGCACATATATACAATGGAATATTACTCAGCCATAAAAAGGAATGAAATTGGGTCATTTGTAGAGACGTGGATGGATCTAGAGAGTGTCATACAGAGTGAAGTAAGTCAGAAAGAGAAAAACAAATATCGTATATTAACGCATATATGTGGAACCTAGAAAAATGGTACAGATGAACCAGTTTGCAGGGTAGAAATTGAGACACAGATGTAGAGAACAAACATATGGACACCAAGGGGGGAAAAGCAGCGGCGGGGTGGGGGTGGGATGAATTGGGCGATTGGGCTTGACATGTATGGGATTGACATGTATACACTGATGTGTATAAAACTGATGACTAATAAAAACCTGCTGTATAAAAAAAAATAGAAAAAACCTATTTATTAAAAAAATAATAATAAAATTTAAAAAAAATAAATAAATAGTTTCTTTGCCTTTAATGAAGCTAACAGAATGTTTCATTTCATTATCTGTCTGTCTGGCCAGTGGTGTGTTAGTAAATGTTTAGTGACCAGCCTTGGCTGGGGAGGGGGTAAGTACTGACTTGTAGCTTCTCCCAATTTCCATGATGTAAACACTCCCAGCATGGCTCACAATTTCAAGCTACTAAAGTGATTGATGACAATGAACCTGGAGTTAAAAAGAAATGTGATCAATCCGCTCTGATGAGCTGGTACAAGCTGACTCTGGCATATCGCTGAGTCTTACTTTGTAAGTGTGAATCTGCAATTATTGTCCATCTAGAATGTGACCAATGATCAGGCAACAACATGCACCCCATTCTCAGCTGTGCTTCATCTTCATGGAGATACACGACAGGTGCTTCTTGACAATGGCAGTATGATCACTACGTGGCCTAGACAATATACTTAGGTATTGAACATCGTTAGGTTAAAACAAAATCTCTGCTTTCTGGTTTATCAGGGATCCATTAAAATATGCATTTATTTGGTTTTATGTGGAGTCAATCCATTCATGTTCCCTTTATGTTTTTCTTTGCTTTTTAAGATCAAAAGGGCACTTACAATTGCTACAAGTCAAAGAAAATGTTAAGTTCATTTTCCTCCATTCTGCTACCCTCCTCACTTCATAATTACTAAATAACTCAGAAACCTCCCAAGCTTGTTTTATTCCACAAAAAGTTGTTAGAACTTCAGTGAGTCTTCTTCTGTGGATTTTATGCCCCATTTCTAGAAAAAACTCCCCAGAAGTACTGGCAGAAAATATAAGATTTTAGCTATGCCAGACCAGGGAATGGCAAAGAAAGGATGAATGTAGGCATTTTAGAGAGAGGAAGGTACTTACAGAATGTTTATAACTGTAACTGTTCTAGGGGCTTGCATATATGATCTCATTTAATCCTCAAAATGCTCGTGGTAGCTGTTATTATTTTTTATTTTTTGATGGACAGACTGAGATGCAATTTCATTACATATCTATAGCCACACAACTAATGAGTGATGGAAGTAGGAATCAAATCCAGTGTTTTTGGACTGCCAAGACCATAATTTTTTATGATGCCATACTGTCTTTTAAAAGTAGTCTCAAGAGTATTTCATCCAAGTTGGTGAGTCTTCCCCTAGAAATTCCATCTCTAGGGCTTCTCTTTTCTCTCATCTGGTGATCTACTTCTCTCCCTTGCCTTCTCTCTAAAGCCAGGAGGACAGAAAACAGGTGCGCTGTCTGCCTTTATTCACCTCATCCAAAGACTTTTCTGCCTCCGTGTAAGAATTAGGAAACCAGGAGGGGAAGAACTTCCTTTCCCGTAGAGTCAAGACACATTCCAACAGATCTTGCCTCTATGTTGTCTCTCGGGGAAGTTTGGTCTTTACCTAGGGAGCCAGGAACCAAGCCTGAGAAAGCTGGTCTCTTCCACGCCTTTCCCTGACACAAGCAAACACCTGTGTGTGCACAACTGCTTTGGCTCGGAGACAAACTTGCCCACAGCTCCTAGGTTTGCCCAGCACACGGGTATATGGCCACACAAAAATCTGAAGGGACCTAGATTTTGATGGTCTTCTACGCTATGCTGGGCACTTGACTTCCATAGGGTCACAGTCAGACATTAGAAATTACCCATGTGTTTTAGTCCTAGGATGAAATCATATCTGTGATATCAAATCTCATATAAAACTGTAAGGTAAAATAATGAGGCAAAAAATGTCCTAGGTCAGGTCATGTCACTCCTCTGCTCAAACCTTATAATGGAAGAGAAAAACCAAAGACCTTACCACGGCCCACAGGGCAGATTTTATTTTCTAAGGTGGCCACAATAATATCTGCTGTCCCATGTGTCCTTCTAGAACCTTGATACTCCCCTGCAAAGAGGTAGAGTCTACGGCCCTCCTCTTGAAGCTGAACAGCATTCTGTGACAGCCTGGATCAACAGAGTATGGTGAAAGTGACACTGTGTGACTTCTGAGGCTAGGTCAGAAAAATGCCATGCACTTCTATCTTGTTCTCTTGGGACACTCACCCTTGGAACCCAGCCACCACTCTATGAGAAAGCCCAAGGCACCCAAGAAGAGGCACACAGCTTTCACCAACAGCCAGCACCAACTTATCAGCCATGGCTAAGCATCCTCTTGAAATTGTCCAGCCCCCAGTCCACCTGCTCCAGCATAAAGCAGTGATGAACCATCCCGGGTGAGCCCTGCCCAAACAACAGATTTGCAAGCAATTATATGTAGTTTTTGGCCACAAAGTTTCGTACAGTTTGGTACAAAGCAGTAGATAACTAGAACAGCATGCAAGGCAGTATGTAAACTGGCTTCCTGTTAACTCTGAGGTCTCCTCTCCAGCCATGCTGTATTCCCTCGTACACTCTGTACTTTGGCAAACATGAAAAGCACATGACCACAGACTTTAATTTCTTTCAGTGATGTTTTATAGTTTTCTGGATAGAAGTCTTGCACATCTTTCATTAGATTTTTTCCTAAGTATTTAATGTGTGTGATACTATTGCTAATGCATCCTAGTTATCCTCATTTTATTTTCTCATTATTTGTTGCAAGTATGTAGAAATAAAACTGATTTTTGCATACTGACTTTAGATTAAGCAACCTTGCTAAATTCACTTATTAGTTCTTATGGTTTATTTACAAACTCTTTAAGATTTCTATTTTCCAATGATGTTATCTCCTAGTGATAGCTATACATCTTCCTGTCTTATCCTACTATTTAAAAATTTCTTTTCCTTCCCTTACTGAACTGGCTGGGGCATGCAGTGTGACATTAAAAAGAAGTGACGATAGTGGGCATGCTTGTTTGGGCCCCAGTCGCAAGAGAAAGCTTTAAATATTTCACCATTAATTATAATACTCAGTATAGATTTTTTTGGTAGCTATTCTTTATCAGAAAAAGGAAGGCTCCCCCTCAGGTCAACTCAGCAAGCTTTTTCTGATCACCCATTATGTCCCAGTCACTATCCCAGGAAAGAGAGAATTTAAAAATAAATGAGACTATCCTTGCTCTGAGAAATTCATCATGTAGAGTGGCAGAGGGGAATTGGAAAATCAACTCATTCTATACAGAGAAGTTAGTGAAGTTTCTCAAAGCACAAAGTATTATAGGAAGGGCTCAACGTATGAGATAAATGATGTTCTGGTTAATAAGAATGATATACAAGGGCTACTCCCTTAAAAACTCTCTTTTGGTGTTTATCTATACATATGGATTTCATTTTATAGAGTCAAAGGAGTATCCTGAATCACATCACATTTTGATAAGTCTAATATTCTCAAGTATTCTTAAAGGAGGCTGAAATTGACAGAATAAAGAATTCCATGGTAAATAACTGTAGTGACGATTCCGGAGTTCTATGTACTCGGGTTTTCAAAGAATGTTACATGAGCCAAAATGCTGAGAAAGAAATTATGTTTTCCATCCCACAAACCCATTGTTAGCTCTCTTTCCATTTCTTTACTGGCTGTATTTGCAAATAATACCACAGGAAAAGAAGAAAAGTTGATTTAGAGCAAGTAACACAGTATGTGGTTTAGAAGTATTTACCTTAGGAAATCATAATACATATTAACTGTTAAACAAATACTTGTTGATTTGGCTCACCCTGGCTATGTTTGCAGGGTACCAAAGAAAACAGCCTGGGCAGAACTGTACTACCTTGGGGCAAAGGCTGTTGAAAGGTACACAATTCAAACACAGGTACAGTGCGGTCTTTCAGTTTCAAAGTTTAAAGTTGTTGTTTTTTTTTTTAAAGGGTATCTGAGAGTAAAAACAGCTAACATTTCAGATTTCAAATAGGCTGAAAAGTTATGTGCGACGCCAATGACTTACTGTCTTTAGGAGAAAGAACAAGGTGATCACTGTCACGTTCATGTCCAAACGTCTAGATTTGTTCTGAAAGCAGAGAATGGAAGTAAGGTGGATCCAGATCTGGAACGACAAAAATTGAGGTCTTTTGGCTTGAGGAAGTCTGGAAGTATAGCTGGTGCCCCATCAACTTCCCTTTGGGATTCATCTTGGCAGTGCCTGCCAGTCACACCTCCCAGGCCAGCATTTGCTTCCTTTTTAGGGCTTTCCCCTTAAGATGGATCCCATTCTGTCCCAAGTGCTAAAGAATTAACACCCCCAGGGTAGACCCTCAACAATGACCCCTGGCAGTTAGTATATCCCCCTCAGGTGGGAACTCTAAGCAGAGTTCTACATTGGTTTACAGATCTCCCCTGTAGGAGTGAGCTCATTATTTGCTTACTCTTACTCTGTTGTCTTACTTTCCCATCCCTCTACCAATGTTTCCTGGAATCACTTCCAGAATAAACCATTTTACTTGGATTCTTGTCTAAGGGTCAGCTTCTAGGGGAAGCCGAACTGACACGGGTTGTATTCGTTTTTTAATAGAAAATTTTTTTAAAAGATTGTTTTCATGTGGACCATTTTTAAAGTCTTTATTGAATTTGTTACAATATTGCTTCTGTTTTACGTTTGGGTCTTTTGGCCGAGGGCCATGTGGGATCCCAGCTCCCTGACCAGGGATTGAACCCAGACCCCTGCATTTTGAAGGCGAAGTCCCAATCACTGGAGCACCAGGGAAGTCTCACTCGGGTCGTATTTGACTTGAACAAAGGACATCAGTATTCATCCCCTGTCTTTTTCTACCCCCCCCCCCCCCCCCGCAACACACACACAAATTACACCTTCTCTTAAGGAACTCGCATATTCTGTAGGAGGGTCATGGAGGACTTGAAGCAATTATCTGGACAAGTCAAGTCAAAGCCACTGTCAACTGAAATCGTGGCTCATTGGAGCACAAGCATCGTTTTTTGCTTGACTTAATTGCATAATTGCCTTGGTTCTCAGCTGAGTGTGTGTAGACCTGTGTGTGTGCGTGTGCGTGTGTGTGTGTGTGTGTGTGTGTAAGAACAAATTAATGATCTAACATGAGCAGGACCCTTTGGCTTCTGGCCAAGAGGGAGACATATCAATGTCAAAAACAGCTATCGAGGGAGACTCTCTCAGGGGGAGAATTTCCGCTTTCAGTTATGACCACCTAAAAACCATGATGAAATTGCTTTTTATGAAATCAAGCCATGGAAACTAAACTTCGAGGAAAAGAGTTAAATTTCAGCCTTGGAGCCCTCTGTCTGCTCTACTGGAGAATTTTCCAGGGCATGTCAAACATAGCTACAAGATTTCATGAAAGTCTTGCTTTTGACGTTTCAGTAAATTCAGTGAACATTTCTGTGTGTGAGCAAGTAGCATGGCTTTTAGAAGAGAACTGCATTTAAATTCCATGTTCATCCCTGCTTTAAAGGAATCATTGTAATAAATGAGACTCTAGTCTTAAGTTTTTGTTCATATGACAATATTATGCAGAAAGGTTCCCAAATAATTAGCCAGTACAAGTTTCAGGACACTGCCTTAATCCAGGAGCAGAGTGGTTCACCCGTAAGAATGAGATTAGACATATTACCTGAGAGCAAGAGATAAACAAAGAGCACCAAAGAGGAAGCCGCCACTCAGTTTTTTGTTTAAATTAATTGCTAGATCTCTTTGACAATTTGAGTAAATTTAATACCTTTATTTTCTGTACTTTCAAGCTTATGTAACTGGACTTAATAGAAAAAATAAATAACACCTTCCCCTTTGCATCATCATTATTCTGTTTGAATATAACTCAGATCAATCAATATAACATTGATGAATGTGGTTTGACTATAATGATTCCGATATCATTTCTAGTATATCCTCTTCATTGAAAAGCATAGGCAAAGACAGTCTCCCCTCATAAGCAGAACCCGATTTCAGCAGATGGTTCACACCAGGAATGTGTTTTGTTTTATTTTGTTTTGACCCAGAACAACGAATGAGCACCCTCTTCCTATAGGTGGACAGTTTTTGCTCAAAAAAATGCTAACAGTGCAAAAGCCCCAGCTAAGGGTTTAGCTTGGGGATGACCATGCAGGTGGCCTTACCCCAGAGTGAGGTCAGGTTCAGAAGATGTTCCAGTTGGACGATTCACGTTGAGTTCCTTAAAGTTTCGTAATCACTTCACGTGCTCTCCTGCCCTGGGATTCTGCATCTGCCGCTTCCTGCCTCTAGCACTCTCGAGCCCACCCACGGCCCCCTCTACCCACACACTGCTCTCATTCTCATCCTACTAGGGTTCAGATTTCAGGTCTTTGCTTCAATGGAGTTTTCTGGAGGGAGACACCGTTTGTGTGCCTTTTGCACTGTTGCTTGCACTCTTGTTGCATCTAAAACCTCACCACTTGGACCCCTTGGTTTGTTGTCTGCCTCTCAGCTCACAGTTTAGCCCCCCTCCTGCCCAGGTGTGTTTGACTAACCACTCCCTCTCCATGTGGGCCCTGGAAGACTCCCCGCTAATCTACCCCGAGGCCAACTTCTAAGGCCACAGACTGTTGTCTGGGGACCCCGCTCCCACCCCCGGCCCCTCAGCTGGACTTGTCTCTCCATTGTTCATGTCCAAGATGTTCCCAGGGCCCCTTTAAACTCTGAGATTCAGGAAATTCCTATGCTTGCTCTGTATTTATATGCTATGCGATCATGGATGATTAACTTTCCCTGGCTGGATCTCATTTCATTCATTTACAAACAAACAAACAACAACAACAACAAAAACAAAACAAAAAACAAAGACCCTAAAAGGACGAGCAAACTTTTTCTTAAAGGGCCAAAGTAAGTATTTTAGACTTTGTGGAGCCGCGTGGTCTCTGTCACAACTATTCAGCTTCACTACTGAAGCACAGAAGCTGCCATAAATACATACATGGATAGGTGTGTTCGTGTTCCAATAAAACTTCATTTACAAAAACAAGTGGCAAGCTGGAATTGGCCCATGGGCTCTAGTTTGCTGAGCCCTGGTCTACATGATTTGTATGACTCCTCCTCTAAAATTCCCTGAAATCATCCTGCTTCTACTGATGGGATTAAGTTGTCCCTTCTTAGCCCCCTGTGCTTCTCCTCGTCACTACTGCAAGCAACTACAAAAGTAAACATACGTCTCTCCCAGCAGACTATAAATTCCATGCGGTCAGTGATGAGGTCTGGTTTTCACCGGAATATACCAAAGTTGTCACAAAGTGTATAGCCCAGATAAGCTCTCAATGAAACAAAAAGTGAACGAATATGTTTGAGTCAACCAACTTTCCCTGAGAGAGGAGGACTAGAGATACCGCACACCTAAATGTATGCTCCCCCATTCCTCTCGCCGGTAAATCATGTTTTCCATCGTTTTCCTGGCAGTGGGAAGGGATGTGTACTGAAGTAGGCACAGTTGCGTTCCCTACTTCCCTAGGCGGGAAGGACTTCAAGGCGGTGTTTCTCAAACTGTCACGAGCACACAGACCACCCGCGACCTCGTTCAGATGCAGGTTCTGATTTAGGGTAAGTCAGGGTGAGACCTGAGATTCTGCATTTCTAACAGGCTTCCCGGTGATGTAGATCCTGCTGGCCTATGGAGCACACTTTGAGTTGTAAGGCTTTAGGGGACTTCTGCCCTGAGCACTTTTCCTCCCTGTTAGCACCTAATGAGAATTTGGGACATACTGCAGATATCCTGCCCTGGCTGGTTTACTTTGATTTTCTTTATAAAACCTGAAAATGGCTATTTAAATTTTTTCTGCCTATGGCACAGAGATTAAAGACACTATAAGCCTAGGAGTAGGAGTTACTTTCTGTGAAGGAAGGATATCAGCCCCTCTCCAGGTATATCTTGTTATTGCAGGCAGCGAAGAGGTAAAAGGGAAGGGGAAGGTGGTCAGAGCATGCTCAGGTTTCATCTCTATTCCAAAAGGATCCCTGGACACTGCTGGGGACCAAGGAGGGATGGATGGACAGGTGGCACATCACAGCACAAAGGCACGATGCCTTTCTCATGGCCGATGTTCCAGGAAAATGTGCAAGCCTTGTGCAAGCATTATATTGGGGAGAAACGCTTCTTCTTAACTCCTGCTATTTCCTTCCACGTGGAATGAATCTGGTTAGCGCGTCACTTTCTCCTCTTTCTGCTCTTTACTCACAGTGCCCGAAGAGAGAGGAAGTGACTTGCTGGATCGCTAAAGTTGGGAAGAAAACTGCGCCATTTGGCTTAGCTCCTCCCTCTTTCCCCTTGGGGTAAGATTCCTGCTGGAAGTAGGTTGCTTTGCATCCTTATCCTGTAAATCTTCCCTAGTGGGTCCCACAAAAGTCCGTCTCACTCAGAACTACCTATAACCGAGTGAATGTCTGTGAAATTCTTGGTGCAGTCTTCGGACCCATTTGGCTCTCAAACCAGACACTAAGTCATCAAGGTGAATTTTTGGTTCATCATCTGCTACTCTTCTGCTTCGTTTTCAATTTGTTCGTAACTCAGGCTCAGGAAAGAAAAATCAAACCTTTATTAGACTTCTTCAAAATACTCAACTGTTACCAGGAGGCGAGAGTAAAACTTGGCCTTGGTCCAGTTTTTCAGTGGCCCATGCTCATAGGCTGGTTCTGCAGCATTAACAGCCTCGTAATGGGACGGCCCTGGTGTGGGTGCCTCTAGGCCAATGCAACCAGCTCATCCTACACATCCCCAAATATCAGCATGTGGAACAGAGATGTCCCAGTACACGCAGAAAAATCACACTTGCCGAACAGTCTGAATGATGGCAGGGAGCACAGCAAGGAAGGGTAGTGCCATGGGGTTGGGCTCTCCTGGTTTTCACCTCAGCTCTGCTACTTACCAGTTCTTGGGGAAGTCACTTCCCCTCTCTGAACCTCAGTTGCTTCTTCCATGAAATGTGGATAACGACGCTCACAGGGTAGTTAGAGAAAGCAAAGAGTCCCATACCCATGAAAGCTCTTTGGGTACCATGAAAATCTGAAGGAGTATTATTAGTATTAGTCAATGTCAAAGATTCCAAATCTCTGTCTGACATTCACATAAAGAATTGGGCATCAATGAGAGAATCTGATAGTAGGTGTGCATTCAGGGACTCACACGGTGTTAGGTGGGCTTCAAGGACTCTGCCAGTTCTAATCCAGACCCTAACTTTATAAATGAAAGACGAGAAGCAATTTGCCCAAGGTCACGTGTGAGTTAGTGGCAGATGCTGGAGTACATCCTGACTGGCAGATGAGGGGTCTGTTTGGGGGATTCAACCTACTATGTAAGCTCAGCGCTATCTCAAACAATGTCATGGACTTCACACCTCCTCCACTTTACCATGAGTACTAGTTGGAGCTACTTTTAGTTTCACGTTACAGAAACCCAATTTAAAGTAGCTAAAGCGAAATAAAAGGGAAGGGATTCATATAACTGAAAATTCCAAGGTATTCATGGCTACAGGTATGGCTAGATCAGGGCTCTGTTTCTCTATCCATCTGTCAGTTCTGTTTTCCTCTGTGTTTGCTTCCTTCCCAGGCAAACTTTCTCGAGGTACCAGGAAAGAGGCTCACATACTCTTTATGGCTCAAGAGCTCAAAGAGACTGTCTTTCCAATAATTCACATTTGCCCTCCTTGTGTTATGGACTCACTGCTGATCCTATCAGTGTGGCCAAGAGGATGGAATCCCGTCATTAGCAAGGCCTGACTCTGGCGTCAACTCCTGGGGTTAAGTAGGGGAATGAAGTAAATTTTAAAGGAACCATATAGACTAGCCAAGATTATTATGGAAGGGGAAGTGTTAGTTCACCAAAGGGAGGGATGCTGCATAAACACTATCATATGTGCCCATAACACTCCTCATTAAATCCTTAGCCATCCTGATACTTTGCTCATTATATTAGTTTCCTATTGCTGTGTAACAAGTGACCACAAAGTTACGCGCTTCAACAAAATACACTGAGTAGCTCACAGTTCTGAAGATCGGAGGTCCAGCATGGCGTGGCTAGTTCTCTACCCAATATCTGATCTCACAGGCTGGAATCAAAGCATGAGCCAGGCTGAAGTCTTGCCTGAAGGCTCTGGGGAAGAACATGCTTCCAGGCTCATTCAAGTTGCTGGCAAAATTCAGTTCCTTGCAGGCCTCTCCCTGTAGGTCTGACATCTACCTACTGACTACATGCCCCCTGACCTGCTGAAGACGTATCCACCCCACACCCCACCCGTGGTACCCGACATTCTGCTCTCTTCTTCAGGCCTTATTTATGAGAAGGAAAGAACTAGCAGAACTGGAAAGGTAACACAGAAACCCGTTTCTACTTTCAGGGCACTGTCCAAACGCCAAGGTGTAATCTGAGTCTTTTCTTCCAAAAACCACCTCCCTGTCTCCAAGGACAAGGAAGGATGTCTCCCCTAACACAGCATTTCCAGGTCTTCTCTGGACCTTAGGGGAACTTTTACCTGCCGGGATTTCCCAACACCACCATGACCCTCCCTTCAGTTCTGGCTGATCTTCGGGCCATCCCAGTCTAATCCAACCTTCAACAATGCCTCAGAAAAATGAACCATAAATCAGAAGGAGTTTTCTTTGAGATGCGTCAGATGAGGCAAGAGTGGAAACCCCCTGGATAGGAAACCAGTCGAACCTGTTTGGCCATTAGTGGTGACTTGGGTTTTACACCTCATTGCTCCTGGAAAGAGAAAAACAGTATCTCATTGGAGCCAAGGAGAATCCCCACCCTCATGCCTGTGTGGAGGACGCTTTCACAGAGGCCGAGAGAGGAGCTGGATTTGGACAGTCCGGGCGACAGTGCCGCCAGAAGTCAGAAGACGAGGGTGCCCACCGAACTGAAATCAGGCAGAGAAAGACAACCTTCAGGGCTGGCGATTTCATCCAGGGGAAATGTCTACAAATCAATTCACAAAGAGGTGGTGGTGTGGAAGACGGTTCTGTGATCAAATATGTTTGGGGGGAAATGGGTTGAAGAAAATTAATATGTTTTCTGACTACAGAATTTTTCAGATTTTTAAATATATAATGGGCATTCAGACTCTCCAGTGATGGGGTAGAGCAGGGGTCAGCAAACTGTTTCTACAAAGGGCCAGATAGGCTTTGTGGGTCAAATGGTCTCTATAACAACTCAACTCTGCTGCTGTAGCAGTAAAGCTGCTGCAAAGCCGTGGACAATAGGCAAGTGAATATTGTGGCTGTTCCAATAAAACTTTACTTACAAAAACAAGCAGGGGGCAGGATTTGCCCTCCAGGCCATAGTGTGACAACCCCTGGGGTAGGATTAATAAAATTTATTGGACCACAGAACCCTTGATTCATTCATCCTTTCATGTGTTATTTTTATGGGACAAAACTAAAAGTCTTACAGACAGGACACTCTCTGGTTCACGATTATTTCCCTGATATCTGCAAGGGAACTTAGGACACAGAAAACTCTCAACCAAAAGTCACTGAATAGGAAACACTGAATTAAATAGCAAAATAAAACAATTCTTCCAGGAGAAAGAGGGCCCCTAAGGGAACACACTGATGACAGCTGAACTATTTGAAACAATGTTTCAGAGCAACAAGAAGTGACTGTGTTTTTGGAATAAAAGAAAAGAAAAGGGAGAAGAAGGGGAGACATAGAATGGAAAAAACGGGTTGTAATAAAAAGGCAAAGGATAAGAAAAGAAAGAGGTGGAGTATCAAAAGGTGCGTTTCCACCCGCAAGAAAATGACTTTCTCTGCCCTGGCTGTGCACAAGAGTGTTGCTGTCCTGAAAGGGAAAACCTTTAATGAGGTGCTGAAAAACCTTCTTTGGCATTAATTAACAAGATCACTAGGGGCTTCCCTGGTGCAGTGGTTAAGAACCCGCCTGCCAATGCAGGGGACACGGGTTCAAGCCCTGGTCCCAGAAGATCCCACATGCCGTGGAGCAACTAAGCCAGTGCACGACAACTACTGAGCCTGCGCTCTGGAGCCCGTGAGCCACAACTACTGAAGACCACGCGCCTAGAGCCCGTGCTCCACAACAGGCGAAGCCACTGCGATGAGGAGCCCGCGCACTGCAACGAAGAGTAGTCCCCGCTCGCCGCAACTAGAGAAAGCCTGCGTTCAGCAACAAAGACCCAACGCAGCCAAAAATAAATAAAATAATAAATAAATTTTAAAAAAGATCACTAGGCTGTCGTAATTTCAGGGAAAAAAAAAATCATCAAGAGGTATTTCCTGACAGAAGTGCAGGTCATTACAAAATATTATTTAAAGTCATATTTACATATAAAAAGGATCAAACGGATGTTGTCCCACTTGGCACCCGACTCCCACCCCTCTCTCTTGTGCACAGGAATCAGTACATGGCTCCCCTGTAAGCCAGGGGCTCTGGAATCTTTGCAGAGCATCCTTCCAAAGGGGCTTGATGGATACGGAGATGTGAGAACTGAAGGAAAGCTTTGCAGGCGAAATCTCAGGGCTGCAAACCCCCACTCCCCACCTGATCAACTACCACTTAAGGTACTAAGTGCCCGAATCCCTCACTTAACTGGAGTCTCCATGAAACCAGTGACCTTATCTGGGTTTTTCCCCCTGCATCATGTACTCAACACCCAGCCTACATTAGGATGCTCAGTAGGTACCCACTGAAAGCATTCATCAATTCTTCAGGACTCAGCTAAAGACTTACCGCTGCTGAGAAGCCTTCCTGCATGTCCCAAACTAGATGAAGGTGCTTTCCTCTAGAGACACTGTGGCATTTCATGCTCCCTTGTGGTGGCACTTAGAGAAATAAACCGACAATGCAAAATGGAAACAAGGGCCAAGCCCCCCGTCCCCATGCCCAATTGGAAACAGAGCTACTAGGGATAGGACTCTGCTATATTAATATCCATGTCCTTATCTTTAGCATCTTTACAGACCTAGGTATGGAGCACATGCTCTCAGCAAGCACTCCTTGAATGGATATTGATAACTCCACTATGGCTCAGAGAGTCAGTGGCAGCTGTTATGAATCTTGGGAAAACTTTGGGGTGGCTGCCAGTGGGAGCTGAACAAGGATCTGGAAGGACAGGCCACAAAAACGAGAGGTGGCCCAGGGAACTCACTGTGTCTCTAGGGTAGTAACCAGAGAAGGGAGTTCTTTCAAGCCAGAGTGTCCCAAAGTGTGTCGCAGTTAACAGACATTGCTTTGGTTGTAAATGGACACTACATAAAAAGGGGACCCCAGGTTAACTGTGAAGCCACTATACATGTATAGTGAGGCCAAACAAACAAATGGGTGACAGATGATTAAAGCCAGGCTTCTCACTGTTGGTGAGATGGTTATAGAGAAACAACAGAAGGAGGCTAGAATGACCAAGGTGGTAAACGGATTAGAGTTAGAGACATTAGCGTGAATTCATGTTTAGCTTAATATAGATATGAATAGATATATGAATAGATGCTAGATACAGATAGATGCTACGTAGGTATAGATATAGACATATCATGTGTATATACAGAGATATGTTAATACACGCACATTTATTTCCTAGTTCTATCCTAGTTCTGGGAAGGCCTAGAAGCAATAATATCCCACTAATAATAAGCACATGCAATGTCCAGATTTTGGTTTCTAAATACTGTTCTCCAATAAAGGAAACCAAGTCTCCTTGAAGAAATGGCTGATTCTAGGATTGGGTCAGGGAATGTATACGATGAGCCTGGAGCATCTTCGAGTGTGAGGAATTAAAGAAGTGCTCAAAAGACAAAACTGTGTATGTCAGAGGAACACAGGAGCCAAATGGAAGAGCTCCCAACGACTTCAGCTGGAACAATTTGAGCAAGAAAAATTAACAACAAAACATTGTCTTAAGATCCAAAGTCTAACATAAATATGTGCTACGTTCATACTGACTTAACAAATGACTGGATAAGCAAATAAAGGAGAATATACAAATCTCCCATAGAAAAGAGTTCCAAATAATTTACTCTGTGCTCAAGGAGGTAGAGCATGACCCCTTAAGTTTGGGCTGCACACACTGACTTCCTTCTGAAGAGTTCCATATGCGAAGAGAGAGGAAAAGTAACTTTACAGTGGGGAAGCCCGACAAACATACTCAGCCAGGTGACCAAGGTCAACATCAACAGTGATAAGTCACATTGATCCCATACACTTTTGATGTGATGTGATGAAAATTGCACCTTACCTCCGGGCTCTTCCTCCCCCCAAATCCATAACGCCAGTCTAATCAGGAGAAAATACATCAGCCAAATGCCAGCTGAAGGTCATGCTACAAAATATTTACCTGAACAGCACACCTCAAAACTCTCAAGGTCATCAGAAACAAGGAGGGTCTGGGAAACTGTCACAGCCAGGAGGAGCCTAAGGAGACGTGACAACTAAATATAACATGAGATCGCAGATGGGAAAAGGATATGAAGCTTAAAATTATGGAAATTAGTTTAAATGGAGATGAATGAATAATAATGCATCAATATCCATCCACGAATGGTGACAAATGTTCCACACTCACGTAAGATGTTAATGGTAGGGGAAAGTGTGTGGGAGGTACGTGGATACTCTGCGTACTATCCCTGTGACTTTTCCATATGTTAAAACTACTCGAAAATTTAAAGTTTCATAAGGTAAACAAAGCTACAAAGAAAATAAAAACAATAAAAAACAAAACAAAACTAAAGGTCCCCATGAACACCATGGGTAGGACTGCCATTGTTTAAGATAACGAAGGTGCCCTTGGAGTCGTGCAAACAGGCCTCCTCACGCTGCACCTTCCCCAATTCTTTGGTGCAATGCTGGACCCTGGGTATGTCCCCAGCACTATTTCCTGGGTTACTTATCTGCGTATTGATGCTGGTATCTCTTTTATGGTCACCAACTGTTGCCTGATGCTTTCAGGTGTAAGTCTCAAAGCCAAAACTTTCTTTTTTTTTTTTTTTTTTTTTTTTTT
>NW_006779163.1:3936210-3953633 GCF_000442215.2 Lipotes vexillifer | reverse complement strand
GGGGCACGAACCCGTGTCCCCTGCATCGGCAGGCGGACTCTCAACCACTGCGCCACCAGGGAAGCCCGTAATATGCATTTTTAATAAACCTCTGAGGTTTTCCCGAGTCACACATTCTGCTCAACCCTGAACTAAAGGGCAGGGACTAAGCCTCATTTTCAACTAAGTGTCATTCTTTTGCTTCTCATTCCACATCTAGCACCACGATGCTTCCCAGGTACCATGAGCTTGGCAGATAGTTGACACTCGATAAATATTTGATACAAGAATGAATGCATGCATGCACGAACTGTCAAGATCAACATTTAATTTTTTTTTTCTGTTTAAGAACTTTGACAATGGGTGCCATGCCCAGGGATCCACCACTATTAGGGGACCCAAGCTATGGGAAATTAGTTTTAAAAAAAACACCTACTGACACCCAAGGCCATTCATTCTGCAGAACCTGACTGAGGTCCAACGTGGTGGGAAGGATTTTCTTTCTCAAATGTGAGAGACATTCTTGCTATTTGTCGTTCTGAAGCTAATACCATTTTTAGTTTTCTATTTTTTTCTTTCTTTCTGTTTTATAGGCTCAGTTAGATGGGCCTGCCTTCTGAATCAGCAGCTCGATAATTAGTTTGGTTGCATTTGCAGGTAGAAAACTGGAGGCACTTTTTTCCCCCACAGGCAGAAAGGTACATGTGCAATTAACTAATTGCAGGCTGATGCTTATCTGGTATAAATGCTAGAAACACACACAGACACACACACCTTGACATCCAAAACTCCATCTCTGACCTGGGGGGTGTGAGAGAGACACACAGAGAATGATACTCTGAACAGGTGAGGTGTTTGGAGGGAAAAAACCCTCCCCTTTCCACACGGGGCCCTGCAGAGGTCACTCCTTTGGTGCCCCCCGGGTGCGGAGGGACACGTGGGGAGGTGGAATGCACCCGTTCCCAGAATTCTTTTAGAAAGGCTGTCAGTGTTTAAGTTAGAATATTGCTGGTTAATTGTTGGCTCTGAAAGAAAAATTATGAACAGGGGGACGGCTCTGCATGGAGTTAGTGTATTTGAATAATTTAGACCCTCACCGTTAATTTGACAGGATTGTTTTTCTCTCGCAGCAGCCTGCTGTTACAAGAATTAAAACTGTTGGGAGTACCCTGGGCTGTGCTGGAGCTTAGTAATGAGGTTTATCAGTCAGTAAATGATTTTATACAGCAAATTAAACTGTAAATTTCGTTTGGGTGGTAAATATTTAGAGAATAAAAATATCTGGTTAATGAGAAGGCTGGATGTTTAAAAAATAAGGGAGAGAGAAGGAAAAAAGGAAATGTCAACCTTTTAAATCTTGAATGTGTTTGGGACTGGATGACAATTTGCTCACTTACAGTTCTCTCCCTCTCCCTCTTTCTCTCTCTCTCTCTCTCTCTCTCTGTAAATAACAGAGGATGGTTTCATTGTGTATTTAAGGATGCAACAGAAAATCCCCCCGTCTTTGACGTGCACCTACCACCAGAATGACGTAATACATCCCTCACAGGGTCCTTAGGAATACATAAGGAAAAAAATATGTAAATTGCTCATACAGTATCTGGCACAAGGTTCATCCCTTCTGCTATGATTTATTTTTAAACGCAGATACCCCAGAGCTCTGCTGTCCAGTATGGCAGCTACTCACCACACGTGCTCTTCAAATGTAAACTTAACATTTATTAAAATTAAATAAACTAAACATTCGGTTTCACAGTTGCATTTGCCACATTGTAGGTGCTTAATAGCTCCACGTGGCTAATGGCTGTGTATGGGATAGGGCAGACACAGGCACACTTCCGTCGTTGCATGGAGTTCTGCGGGACAGTGCTATTCCAGAATGTGTCTGACAATTTCACGTTTCTTGTGCTGCGGGAACCGCAGATCAGGTGGTACCTGGGATGGCTTAATTGGCATGTGAGTTTTTGTATTACCATTACTATGTATCTGTGTGTATGTATTAAAAAAATATCGTAACTCAGTTACCAAATCTGTGGTTTCACACATATCGATACTTAGGACAAGGTAGTTAAAGTAACGTAAAGTTTAAAAGAAAAACAAACAAACAAACAAGTGTGTCAAGTCAGTTTAGGGAATTTTAAATAAATCAATATTGGTTATAAAAATTTGGCAAAAATCTTGAAATAGTATACAAACAAATGACTGATGTTTGAAAAATGCTGACCCCAAGGCTCAGGAAACTTAAGAAGAGGTGAAAGAAGGAAGAAAAATAGCAGAGTTGGGAGGGAGAGAGGTAAGAATGTCCAAGTCAGATTTCTCTAACCTTCCAGCTTTGCTCTAGGTGGAACCAGACCATATTAGTGGGCCACCCACCCACGTCATAAAGAGTCAATACATGCTCCTTAACTCCATAAGCTCAATCTTTGTGGCATTTCTAGGTGTGTCATTCAGTATGAACTCCCCATACATGTGGGATCTTTGGTACAGGGTTCTAGAAACATTATGCAGCACCATAAAGATCCCGAATATGAGGGTGATTTGCAGATTTGTAGGTCACAACTCAAGAGTGAAAATCAGGACATTCTGACCTGTACTCCCTGGCTTTCCATGTTGACTGTCCAAAAGCAAGTCACCATCACCTGGGAGGGTCCATCTCCCTCACCCCCACATATGGCTCATTCCTTGAGCCAACTCCCTTCACCTTCCTGTCCTAACCCCCCAGTACCATCTCCATTCTCTAATCATAGGACATCCTCCATATTGAAATATGCCCCTCTGTGACCTTGGTAATCTTGTCCCATCATGTGGCCTAAGGAAAACCACAGCAAAGTTGGAAGCACCATTGTATCAGTGTCACTAAAGGAAAAGATATGACAGTCAACTTGGATCTCTGCAAGAGAGTTTAACAAAAAGGTATGGGCAAGGTATAGGCAAACCACAAGGTTTAGGATCTTGGGGCTATTAGCAAGACGGCACCATGATTATCGATAGGCTTGATGGACAAAGGAGAGGGGGCGGGACATGGCACCTGGAAGACGAGGACTGCCTGACAGGAGCTGAGATCTTAAGCTGAGGGACGCCGCCAGCTCTCCTGGGAAGGGGCCAGAAGAACAAATACCCCAATCACGCTCTCCTCTCTCTTTCTCCTCTCGTCCTGCTGCTCCCCGTTGGCTAAACCCAACTAAGAGGCAGACAGCAAGGATTCTGTTGATAAATCCTGCTTTCCAGGGCAGGCGGCAGGGTGTAGAAGGGTGGAGGGTGCCCTGGAGGCGCAGAGGGCAGCTCCCAGCACAGTCACCCTGCCTGCTCAGGCTGAGTGAGCCTCATCTTCTCCTGCAGGAATTGTTGGGGAGGTGCCCATCATTATTGTTGTTGGAAGGCCAGAAGGCCCAGGCTCTGTATTTTCCCTATGGTCTCCTTTCAGGACCTTATCCTCACAGGTAGGCTCCCAGCTCCAAAGCATCACTGACAGTTCAACCTTCTGGAAACACTTTATCACATCTTTGAGAGGCTGAACCCATGCTTCCTGCCCAGTTCCTTCAGACCCTGGTCATAAGACTTGGGAGATCCCAGGCTCTGGCCATGTATGGCTTAAATCCTTTCCACAGCAAGTAAGAGTAAGCCCTATCTCAGACTCGCTTGAACCATGTAGTTAGTTACCCACTGGGTCACATAACTGGAAGCGCAGAGGTTCTTTGAACACCATGCCCCGGCTCCGGTTCCTCACTCTGCCCCTCTCCCCGTGTGGCTGCAGCGTCACTGACTTCTAGTTGCATACAACCGTGCCCCAAAGATGAGAGGGGGTCACTTTCAAACAGCTCCGTCCAGAAGAATGCAAGACACACGCTAATGTTTAATTGCCTAGTGTTCACATTTTTGAAAGTGAAAAGAAGCCGATGAAATTAAATTTGCTAAAATAGATTTTCTTTAACCCAATATATGCAAAAGACTGCCATTTCAACATGAAATCGACAGTAAAAAGTATTAATAAGAGATTCTGCGTTATTTTTTCACACTAAGTCTTTGAGATCTGAGGTCAGTTTGGACTCACCCCACGTGGACAGACCATCTTATTATACAACACAGCTCCAGAAAATTCCCCCAGAAGAGTGAGGAAGGCCCCAGAAAACTGCTTCATGTACCCCATTGGCCCAGTGGTGTACTTTGCTCTTCATGGAATGATCACTGGTAGGAGAGGCAATCTCCTTGGATGAGCCCGGTTTACCTTTGATATTGCAGACGGAGTAATTTCCCCCTGAGGTGCAAGGACTACTTAAAGATGATGGAGGGCTTCCCTGATGGCGCAGTGGTTGAGAGTCCACCTGCCGATGCAGGGGACGCGGGTTCGTGCCCCGGTCCGGGAAGACCCCACATGCCGCGGAGCGGCGGGGCCGGTGAGCCATGGCCGCTGAGCCTGCGCGTCCGGAGCCTGTGCTCTGCAATGGGAGAGGCCACAGCAGTGAGAGGCCCGCGAACCCAAGAAGAGATGATGGAAACATGAAAATAAATAAAAAATTGAATGCAATGAGCTTGCTCTTGGGAGAGGGTTTACTGGATACGAATCCACAGACATCCACAATAACCTGACTCATCTGTTGGGGAACTTCACTCACCCCTGGCTTGAGAGCCCATTCTAGCCTGGATTTAAACTCCTTTCCTTTGAAAGGAGAGATCTCAAAGAGTTAGGGGGAGGATTTCCCCTCTGTGGATCCAAGAAAGCTGACCATGATGTAACAGACCCTGCCATCCAACTCCACAGAGATTGATTTAACAGGCTTTTGCCTCATGCGGCTGATTGGGCCTTTTGGGGTAGAAAACTGCTTTGTCAAATAAACCTTACCCACTGCTTAAGCAACTTCTGTGCCCTTAGTATCCAAAGGAACAAGAATGGAAACTCAGGTGCTTTCTTTTGGGGATGAGAGAGGCTAAAAAGTGTCAAGAGTCTGAGCACGAGGTCGTAATAATGACGGTTACTAGTAATGAAATCTTGTAGTACTGTATGCATTTATTGAAAAAAGTCTATGTACAATATAAGAGGACGTGCACAGTTCAAACCCACGTTATTCAACTGTATATTTAAGGTGCACAACTTGGTGAATCTATATATGTACACATTCTGAAATGGTTACCACAAGCAAGCTAATGTCTATCACCTCACCTCCCACAGTTACCATTTCCATTTTGTGATGAGAACACTTAAGACTTATTCTATTAGCAAATTCCAAATACACAGCACATGATTATTAAGTACAGTCACCATGCTGCACATGAGGTCCCCAGAACTTACTCATCTTATAACTCAAACTCTGTGCGCTTCGACCAAAGCTTCCCAGTTTCCTCCCATCCCCCAGCCCATGGCAACTACAATTTTGCTCTCTGATTCTACGAATTTAACTTTTTAAGATTCCACATATAAGTGAGATCATACACTATTTGTCTTTCTGTATCTGGCTTATTTTACTTATTTCACTTAGACGTCCCCCAGCTTCATCCATGTTATCACAAACTGAAGAATTTCCTTCTTTTTTTAAAGGCGGAACAATAGTTCACGTATATAAATTTATTTACAAAAACAGGTGGCAGGGCAGATGTGGCTCGTGGGCCTTTCTTTGCCGACCTCTATCCTAAACAGACCCCGGATCAGGCCTTCCCCTCTAGGAAGCTTCCCTGAGAGGTGTGCCATCATTAGTGTCCTTCTGGGCAATTCCACAGCCTTCGCTCATGCATCTACTGGGGAGATTACTTGCTAAACTGTTCTCTGGAGCCACCTGACATGCTTCTCACCTGCTGCATTTATCTTTTAGATCAGAAATCAGGAATGTAGGAACTTCGGGTTGGGCAAAGATCTGGCCCTTTGGGTGTTCAGTCTCCTCTGAGGTGACTTAATGACTAAAGCTAAAAGGAGACCACTTCTCGTGCTGAACAAACGCTCACCGATGGTTCAGGAAGAAAGGCACACTTCCCCTGGAGGGAACCACACTGGCCGCCCACAAACTTAAGCCAGGTCTGGGACAAATGACTCTTAGGGCCCTGGTGCCCAGGCCAGCACCAACCCTTTCTTTAGAACCAGCATGTGCACCATGAACCATTACTTTGTTGAATGTGACATCTGTTAAACAGCTTTGAATATTTTTTTAAAAAATCTTATTTTGTCTGAGAACACCTGTGTCCATCTGGGCGCTCTCCTTCCTAGCATCTCACTTTTAAGTTGGATGTAACTATCAGATGTTCTTGCACAGATTCTGGGACAGAGCTGGGTATTATCGAACAGACATCAATTATACTGATGGCATGAGGCATGTCAGTTTCAGCAGGGAAAGTGCCAGCGTCCTTATCATCAAACCAGTGGGCTTCCTGATTCATTTGCTGGTACTGCCAATAACACTCCATGGCAGAGCTGGATATGAGCCCATTTCTCCCCTCCTCATTCTTCCCTGCTGCTTCTCTTCTCCCCAGAAAGGACTGAATCTCCACTTTCTCTGGTAATTCCCCACATCCTATTACTAAGCGTCTCTAATAGATAAATTCCTCCTTAAAACACGATTCTAGTGTTAGGTAGAACGTTGCCTCTTTTCTTGAGCTTGTGCCAGTTTTTTGTTTTGTTTTCTTTTGTTTTGTTTTGTGGTACGCGGGCCTCCCACCGCTGTGGCCTCTCCCGTTGCGGAGCACAGGCTCCGGACGCGCAGGCTCAGCGGCCATGGCTCACGGGCCCAGCCGCTCAGCGGCATGTGGGATCTTCCCGGACCGGGGCACGAACCCGCGTCCCCTGCATCGGCAGGCGGACTCTCAACCACTGCGCCACCAGGGAAGCCCTGTGCCAGATTTTTAAAAGTCTGTTTTACTCAGGAAACATCTAACTCAAAATGTCTCCCCTTCTTGGCAGGTCCTGAGGAACTAACTTAGGGATGATGTAGAATTACATAAATATTCCGACCAGGCCTCCTATAGGCAGTTGACTAGAGATCACCTATATTAACTTGCTTCCTAGAAGCCTGTTACGTGTATTTTTCTGTTCCTTCTAAATAGCTTGGTTATAGCTTTCGAAAAAGTTCTGTCTTCTCTGTGTTTGGGTGAGTCCCCTTATATATTTTCTTTGGAAAATGGGTTAGATCGACATGATAAATCCCTACAAATCCGACTCTGTGATTTGACGACATTGGAATATCGGTATGGTTTTGGTTTTGGTTTTCTTTTCTTTTTCTTTTCTTTCTTTTTTTTTTTTTTTTTTTTTTTTTTTTTTTTTTTTTTTTTTTTTTTTTTTTTTTTTTTTAAAAAAAACAGAGACTATTTAAGTTTCTCAGTGAAGCCTGAAAAGGTATTTGATAGATGGAGGTGAACTAGAACGGGCTCTGTCAGACTTTTATAAATGGAGTATAACTTTGAAAACCTCCCTGTGACACATTATCGCTTAAGCTTAAGAATGAGTCCTTTGGCTCTTGATAACCCTCCTTTGCCAGTAATTTCAGGTCTATTAATCACCTGTTTGAAAAAAAATCATTTTTTTCTAATGACTTCTATCCTTATGAATTTCTGGTTACGAAACCAGAGGTTAGTGATGTCCCCTCCAGGAGTTTTAGGAAGTGTCTTTTCTTTTATGCTCTATACTGGTCATGCCATTGATCTGTCAACCCTAACTTAAATGGTCTGTGTCATAATGATGGTCCCCTCTGTGATTAAACAAAAAGAGAAAAAACAAAAGGCTGGTGCTTGGAAATAATGTCTAGATCATGCAGATGTTGGGCTGACGTAGATACTGAGTTGTGGCCTATTAAGACCGCCTCCATGTTAACTGTGCAGTCTGACAAAGAGTCTGTTTCTCCAAAAATAAAGTCTCTGAAATTCCATTTTCTTGTCGATAAAATGACAAGGCTCAGTAGGCATCTTCAGACCTCTTCCCAGCCATCCCATAACCCTTCATCTGAAAATATGCCCCCACAATACATTATACATGAAGGAGCCTCTAAAACCACACAGTGGCAATTGAAGTCCCCAGTCCCGGTTACAGTGGTCATGTCCCTTTGAACCAAACACGGCAACTTGTCCCAGGGAAAATATTGGGTGGCCAGCTGGACCAATCAGATTCTCCCCCTTGGGAATATGGAATCAAGACATAACTATTTTGTAACAACCTATGACGGAAAAGAATCTGAAAAGAAATAGATATGTTTGTATGTATAACTGAGTTGCCTTGCTGTACACCTGAAACTAACACAACATTGTAAATCAACTATATTTCAATTTTTAAAAAGCTATGTATATGCACTAAGGTACATCCATTCATTAAACATCTGTATACGTATTATGAAAACAAACAAACATAGAAACCCTGAGTCTTAAGTTGTGGCCATGGAGCATATAAACTTGTCCATGTTACGGCCACGTTTGGATCACATGCAGTGAGGTGAAGTAACCTGGTTTGCAACAAATGAAATGCAGGGAGAGAGAGAGAAAGAGGGGAGACACCTGTATAGAATTAGGCACAAAAGCTGATGCAACTCCGGGAGGGGGTACTTCTTGCTGTCACGGCCAATATTCTGGTCCCAGTTCCCATGCCCAGTGAGGTTTGCTTACACTTCCTCTCCTCGGCTTCTATAAGACCTCTCTGTACCTTTCTTCTAACCCCCTTTTACTTTTGCTTAAGCTGTTCTTTGCCACTGAAGACTGTAAGATGTAAAGATAAAGGAAGACAGACATTGAACTTGCCAGGTACAGTGAATGACTTAGATTTAACCAATACTTTAGTTTCCCTTTCCATGTATAAGGTGACACGTGACATGCATTTGACAGACAGCGTTTGTATTCTGGAAAATGTTATAGTGGCATAACTTTAAACAGGGTGATATTATCAATAGGTTTCCAGATCAGTGTAGTTTAGACATGGGAAAAAAATCTTCCTTCAAGAATAAGGTCTGATTCAGCTTCTGTCCTTTGAACTTCAGTGTCTGTCTGTGTGTGTGTGTGTGTGTGTGTACACATTGAAAAAAAAGTTTTCAATCTTTAAGTCTATGTTCATCTAATCACTGGTTCAAACTATAGGGCCTTCCCTCTTGTCCACAATTCATGCAAATAACTTCCTCCATCCCCCTTTTCTCCTTCCCTTCCCTTCCATGGTCCTATAAGAACCCAGGGGAGGGAATAAGTCATTCTGGCTCTGCTAGGGGCAGACGGTAAGAGTCATTAGAACTGGATCTTCCAGAATAACTAGGTGATCACATGGGGTGGGTGAAGATGAGGAACCTGAAGAAAATAAGTGCTTCAAAGACATAATTTCATACGGTGAAAGAACACAGCTTGACACCGGGAGAATACAGGCTAAACTGTGAGATACCTTGATAGTTAGGCTAAAGAGTTTGGGTTTTAACACAAAAGCAAAAAGGTCACTTTTGAACTGATCTAATAGGAAATTCTTCTCCATGAGTCAAGTGTCATAACCCAGATTGGTGAGTGGTCTTGTAATAGCCGGATTCTAAAGACAGCCTCCAGTGAACCTCACCTCCAAGTGTGTGTGCCCTGGTTTTAGTCGCCTTCCATGCAGAATCTGGGCCTCTCCTGTGGCTCCCTTTCACAGACAGAACGTGGAAGTGACTCTATGCTTGGCAGCTTTCACCTTGGGGCTTTTAATAAACTCCAAGCTGCCATGTATGATCAGGGTATGAAAGGACTTTGTGAATGGAAATATGGTTAAAACGTGATTTAGTTGGGGCTGTGAAGTGCAACATTTAAATGGCAGTGCTGGGACTTCCCCGGTGGCACAGTGGTTAAGACTCCACGCTCCCAGTGCAGGGGGCCCAGGTTTGATACCTGATCAGGGAACTAGATCCCACAGGTATGCTGCAACAAAGAGTTCACATACCACAACTAAGGAGCCGGCAAGCCACAACTAAGGAGCCCACCTGCTGCAACTAAGGAGGCCGTGAGCCACAACTAAGGAGCCCGTGAGCCACATCTAAGGAGCACACCTGCCGCAACTAAGGAGCACGCCTGCCACAAATAAGATCTGGCACAACCAACTAAATAAAATAAATTAATTAAAATAAAAATGGCACGGTGGCTTGAGTCCTGAGATGGGACACATGTGCCGGGACTGGTGCCCTGGGCCCTGCAGAGGGAACTGATGAGGCAAAAATGATCCACTGCCTAGGGAGCTAGTTTGCAAGGGAATCTGAGGATGCAGCTCGTTGAGTGTTAAAGTGCTGAGATTGATTAGTGATGTCTGCCATGGGCAAAGAGTGAAAAATTACCGCTCCTCTGTGATTTGTCATCTCAGAGATGAGACTAAGTTCCTTGGGCCTAGCTGACTTGAAAAAGGTCAAACTCCATAGACTGGGGGAGGAGAGAAGAGTTCTGATCAACCAGTTGACTCTCCCTCAGCAGAGCAAAGTGTTAAGTGGGAAGAAGAGGGTGCAGCCATTCTGAAGGAGGAAGCTGCCATCTGAAAGCAAGGATGTCCCCTCCATTTCAACACGAGCAGGCCCAGAGCCCCCAGCCATAGTCAGGCTCAGGTGCAACAGGTGTGAGAGTCGTTCACGTGCACATTTCCCCCAAACAGCTCTGTCAAGTGCAATATTGAAGGGTTGACACTGAGCCAGCCCAGAAACTCAGAAACTCATCAGCTCCCATGGCTCAGAAAGCTCCCCGGGCTGCCTTGGCCCCTTTGGAGACTCTGAGCTGCAGCAGCTAACAAGCCCCGACACAAAGCAGCCAGCGCGGCCGTTCACGGCAAACGCTCCTTCCTGGGGCTCGCTGGGCTTGCCTGTTCGCTGTTGGTTTCCCAACACCTGAGATAAAAAGGCGTACACACGACTCCAGGTGAAGAGCCCAAAGCTTTCTCCATCACGTGCGCTAAGCACATTGGTCTGAGCGCGGCTGTTATTTGGTACGGTGGTGTTGTTTTGCATTTCCTTCAGCAAACCTTTAACAAGGTGTAAAACAAGACTTTTGTAAAACAACCAAACCCGAGTGGTGTGGCTGTCTGCCTTCGTGATTTCAGCCCTGAGACTGACAGTGAAAGACACATGTATTTCAATAAAATAAAAGTATTGTCAGCAAAAGAAAAAAAAAAAAAAAAGATATGATGATGACATACTGAGAACGCAGCACTATGATAAACTAGTAAAAAAAAAATTGAGGAGAAGCAGGAACACAGAAGACTGCAATTTAATCTTCTTATTTGAAATATAAATATTGTTACTATCAAGCTTGACAGTATAGAAAATGTGTGCCCTGCAGCCTTGTGACAAAACAAAATTTATATTTAAAACTTCCTGAAATAATACCTTTCATCCCGAGGGTTTTGTCACATCGCAATGGCTCTGAGCCTGCTGTATGGCCCTGCACCTTTAATTATTTTATGCCTAGAAGACACATTTTAAATAGAAGAGGCGGGTTACAAGAGTTTTGACAGCTGAAGCTGATTAAAATACTGACAACAGGCACTCTGTAGAATTCGCTGAGGTTTTTGTCAAAGACCCATAGGAAAGTTAAAGATAAGAATCCCCCCCTCAAAAAAGTATTTTTACCCACCAGCATGAAACATTCAGGGCAAGCTAGTGTCATTTGTTGCCCGGCCCTTGCCAGAGAAACTTTTGATAAAAATTCCCTTTTTCAAATGTTGCAAGGCCATGGACTGAAAAACTGGTCAGCCTGATTGAGTTTGCTAATCTGTTTCCAGTTAACAAAGCACAGGGCCTCTTTCCAAGGCCAGCTGTTCCATCTCATTTGCTGAGGAGAAGAAAAGCTAGATGGCTTGCTTATTTATTTATCGGTCTCTTTTACAAGGGTGTTACCAACTGGGCTGGTTTCCTGGATCTAGTCCCTACATTGTTTCTCATTAGGGAGTGTGGCTTTTACAACCCCCAGTGAAAATCTAGCGTCTACCAATCCAGTCACTCCTGTTGCCTGTTGCCTGGGGGAGTGAGCCAGAAGCCACTGCATTAAAGGAGCCATTAGTCTGGACATGATCTCTGAAAGCAGGAAGTCTCTTGATATCAGAGGCCTGAATTTTAGGGCTGGACCTTCACCAGTTGGTTGAGTCCCATGTGCATTCGTTTCTCTATTGCACTGTTGTAGATGGAGGATCTATTGTGGGCAAGACTCCCAGGTCCTTGCCCTTGAAGAGGGCACCTAACTAAAAACCATGGTCAAGTAATACTATACCTGGCAAAACTGTCCTTCAGAAATGATGGAGGGATAAAAGACATTCCCAGACAAACAAAAACTAATGGGGTTCAACACCACCAGACCTACCTTACAAGAAATGCTTAAGGTAGTTCTTCAAGTTGAAACAAAAGGACACTAAGTAACAACATGAAAACATATAAAAGTATGAAACTCACTGGTAAAGTTAAATATATAGTCAAATTCAGAATACCCAAATATGGTACTGGTGAAGTGTAAATCACTGTTATTTCTAGTATGAAAGTTAAAAAAGCAATGATACTAAAAATAACTAGAGCTATAATTTGTCAATGGATATACAACATAAAAAGATGTAAACTGTGACATCAACAGTGTAAAATGTGAGAAGTAAAAGTGTAGAGTCTTTGAATGCAATTGAAGTTAACTTGTTATCAGCTTCAAATAGACTGTTACATCAATAAGATATTTTATGTAAGCCTCATAGTAACCACAAGGCAAAAACCTACAGTAGATACCAAACTATAAAGAAACGGGAATTAAAATACACCACTACAGAAAAATAAATCACAGAGGAAGAAAGGAAGTGGGGAAAAAAAATCATGAAACAATGAACTAAATGGCCTGACCTATCAATAAGTACTTTAAACATAAATGGACGAAATTCTCTAAACTAAAGTGGCTGAATGCATTAAAGAAAGCCAAGATTCAGCAGCACCAAAATACACATTCTTCTCAAGTATGCATGGAACATTCCCCAGAATAGAGAATATGTTGGACCACAAAGCAAGCCTTAACAAATTTAAGAAGACTGAAATCATATCAAGTATCTTTTCTGACTAGAATGTATGAAACTAAAAACCAATAACACAAGGAAAATGGAAAAATCCACAAACACATTAAGCAACACTCCCCAGAAAATCACTGGGTCAAAGAAGAAATCAAAAGAGGAATCAGAAAGTATCTTGAGACAAATGAAAATGAAAACACACAACATAGAAACTTATGGGATGCAGCAAGAACAGTTCTAAGAAAAAAGTTTACAGTAATAAATACTTACATTAAGAGAAAAGGAAGATCTCAAATAAACAACCTAATGTTACACCTCAAGGAAATGGAAAAATAAGAACAAGCTAAGGCCAAACAGAACAGAACAAAAATAATAAAGATTAGAGCAGAAATAAATGAAATAGAGACTAAAAAGGCAGTACAAAAAAATCAGTGAAGCAAAGAGTTGGGTTTTTGAAAAGATAAACAAAATTGACAAACACCTAGCTAAACTAACCAAGAAAAAAAGAGCACTCAAATAAACAAAATTCTAAATGAAAGAGGAAACATAACTGACACCACAGAAAAACAAAGGATCATAAGAGACTATTATGAATAATTGATTATACACCAACAAATTGGATAATCTAGAAGTGATATATTTCTAGAAAAGATTAACCAACCAAGACTGAAGCATGGAGAAGTAGAAAATCTAAACAGTCCAACAATGACTGAGGAGACTAAAGCAGTAATCAAACCTCCCAACAAAGACAAGCCAGGAACAGATGGCTTCACTGGTGAATTCTATCACACATTTAAAGAATTATTGCCAGTCCTTCTCAAACCCTTCCAGAGGGAACACTCCCAAACTCATTTTATGAGGCCAGCATTACCTGATAGCAAACCATCTATAGATTCAAGGCAATCCATATCAAAATTCCAATGGCATTTTTCACAGAAATAAAAAGAAAACAATCCTAAAAATTTGTATGGAACCACAAAGACACATTATAGCCAAAGCACTTCTGAGAAAGAACAAAGCTGAAAGCACCACACTTACTGATTTCAAATGATTTTACAAAGCTATAGTAACTAAAACAGCATGGTACTGGCATAAAAACAGACACATAGACCAGTGGAACAGAATCAAGAGCCTAGAAACAAACCCAGGCACATATGGTCAATTAACATTTGGCAAGGGAACCAAAACTATATAGTGGGGAAAGGACAGTCTTTTCAATGACTGGTCTTGGGAAAACTGGATATTTACATACGAAAGAAGGAAACTGTACCACTATCTTACACCATGCACAAAAAATGACTTGAAATGGATTAAAGGCTAAAATGTAAGACCTGAAGAAAACACAGGGGAAAACCTCCTTGACATTGGTCTTGACAATGGCTTTTTTTTGTATGACACTAAAAGCACAAGCAATGAAAGCAAAAATAAACTACTGGGACTCCAACAGACTTATAAGCTTCTGCACAGGAAAAGAAATAATCAACAAAATGAAGAGGCAACCTACGAAATGGGAGAAAAATATATGCAAGCCATGTATCAGATAAGGAATTAATAGCCAAAATACATAAGGAATTCATATAACTCAATAGCAATAAAACAAATAATCTGATTTTTAAATGGTGAGAAAACCTGAATAGGAATTTTTCCAAAGAAGACATACAAATGGACAACATTTACATGAAAAGATGCTCAACATTACTAATCTTCAGGGAAATTTAAATCAAAACCACAATGAGATATCACCTCACACCTGTTAGAATGGCTATTATCAAAAGGGCAAGAGACAACAAGTGTTGACGAGGATGTGGACAAAAGGAAACTGTTGTGCACTGTTGGTAGGGATGTAAATTGGTACAGCCACTATGGAAAACAATATGCAGATTTCTCAAAAAGTTTAAAATACGACTAGAATATTATTTAGCAATCTCACTTCTGGGAATACATCCAAAGGAAATGAAATCAGTATGTCAACATCTACAACCGTTCATGACAGCATTATTCACAACAGCCAAGGTATACATGAAAACAACCTAAGCATCCACTGATGCATGAAAGAATAAAGAAAATGTGATACACACACACACACACACACACCATGGAATATTATTCAGACATAAAAAAGAAGAAAATCCTGCCATTTGTAACAACATAAACAGAACTCATGGGCATTATGCTAAGTGAAATAAGTCGTATAGGTAAAGACAAATTCTGTATGATGTCACCTACATATGGAATCTAAAAAAGCTGAACTTATAGAAAAAGAAAGTACAATGATGGTTGCCAGAAGGTGGGGGTGGAGGAAATGAGAAGATGTTGATAAAAGGGTACAAATTTTCAGTTATAAGATGAGTAGGTTGGGGGATCTGACATAAGACATAGTGACTATAGTTAACAACATTGCATTATATACTTGAAAGTTGCTAAGCGAGTAGATCTTAGATGTTATCACCACACACCAAAAAAAAAAAAAAAACTAGTCATGTAGTTATGTGAGGTGATGGATATGTTAACTAACCTTATTGTGTTTATCATTTTGCAACATACACAGGTAGCAAATCATCATAAGTGCAGCTTAAACTTACACAATGTCATATGTCAATTACATCTCAATAAGGTTGGGGAAAAAAAAGAATGAATAAGTTTTTGAAAGAAAGGCACAGTGGAAAGGTAACTCTGGGTTGAAGGAACCATGTGAGGGAAAAGCTGGAGGCAGGAAAAAAAATCACTGATCCAGGAGGAAACCCTCTTTGAGATGAGACCTAGAGGGAAGATGACGCTAGAAAGGGGACAGCAAATATTTTCCGTAAAGGACCAAAGACTCGAGGGTTTGTAGGCCATACAGGCTCTGTCACAACTATGTCATTGCTCTTAAAGTACAAAAGCAGCCACAAACAATATGTAAACAAAGGGATACTGCTGGGTTCCAATAAAACTTTATTTACAAGATCAGATGGTGGGCCAGATTTGACCCACAGGCTATAGTTTGCAATGTCTCATTTGGGGGTGGTTGCATTTGAAATGACTTATTAAGTTACTTATTCTATAAGTGTTAGGGAGCCATTGAAGATATGAAGGGAATGGATTTTTTTCTTGAACTTTTGAGGGAACATCAAGAAGTGGGATGTTTTCATTATATGCTATTCCTCTCTTTAAAAAGCTGATAAAAATAATTAACAGTGTGCATCAAGTGGATACTTGGTTCCTAGGGCTTTCTTGGCATCATCTCATTTAATACAGCAGCCCCAGAGCAGGATATACTGTTTCCCCTTCGTTTTGCTCCCCAAGGACCTGGAGTGGAAAGATCAGTCTCTGATATTTCATCGACAACTAGAGTTGGCTTCTGCATCTCACCCAGTTGACCAAGGGCTCAGAGGCAACATGCTTCTTGCTATTCACAAGAAGCACCCATGAGCACCCTAGGAATGCAGCAACTGGGAGAGGACTTGGTGGTCAGTTTGGAATCAGCTAAAATCAGCAAATATCGAGGAGCAGAAGCAAGGGAGGCAAGATACAGTGAACGCCAGCCACTGGCCGGAGCCCTCCAGTGCACTTTCTACTGTTGATGGCATTTACGTAGTTTTCAGATTTGGGCTACTACAAACGTTGCCCCTGTGAAGAGTGTACCGCCTGTCTTTCAGGGAACAAATGTATGCATTCTATTGGGTATATTTAGATTTGTTTTATACCAGAAAGTTTGCATGTCTATGCCAGACATTTGCCCACTTTTTAATAAAATAGGTGTATTGTGTCTCGTCTGGCTATACACCCCCTTAAACAGAACTACTGAAGGCACAAATAGTGAGTCATGGACCCAAATCTCAACGAGGCAGAAGAGGGGAAGTTCAGAGGGGCACGGCATTATCAATTAATAAGGAGGTGGGCACGATTCGGGGAAAATTGACCTCCAACCTGGGTCAGAAAATCCAGCTCACTGTTACTTTATTGTGCTTTGATTAACACTTAATATCATTCTGAATCACTCCCATTAAGCTAGTCTGTTTCCCCTACATAATGCCTTAAATAGAAATAAATTGCAACATTAGTTAACAGCATTACATCATGTGAATTTTAAAAACCACAGCTTGGGAGAAATAAAGCTTTATTAGGAGTCGAGTTACAAATCTGCATTAGACAACGCTGCAGATATTTTTGGAAAGTGTTGGCTACTTGAGCTACCAGAAGAAAACTGGTTTCTTTGAATTCTCTTAACGCTGTTGTGGCTTTCACTGATGCCACCGCCAATATTTCACGGCCCTGTCTATGGCATAAGGCAAGGGTATTGTTGAACTTGGCCCCTGGGGTTGGGAGGTGGGGAGGTGATGGCGGGGATGGTTTTGGAGCTTGACTGAGTTGAATTGAAAATCGACCACAACAGGCAAAGATAAAGACCTTCTCAATCAGAGGCGATCTGAGCTGAATTTGGGGAAACCAGCTATATGTATTTTGTTACATCTGATCTTTGAAAGTTTCAGTTTTAGAGTCTGGATCGCTGAATATTCTCAGTGTAAGGACAGCAGGA
>NW_006779163.1:3932643-3936134 GCF_000442215.2 Lipotes vexillifer | reverse complement strand
GCAGGAATCTTATTCATCTACCAGAGAGCAGCTTGTGAAAAGAGGAAGAACATGAACTTCAGAGCTGGTTAAACCTTGATTTCTAATTTGTGACCCCGGGTAAGTTTCTTGACTTTTCTGAGCAGGGCCACCGTATACAGTTGTACTGCAAAAAGTGTCCCAACTTAGGGGGCAAGTAAAGACTGAAATCCTATGTGTGTCCCACTAGCCAAGTCACGGGACTGTGTCTTCCAAGGGATTCATTTGCACAAAGTCACTATATAAATTTGTGGTGGCCCTGACTCTGGGCCTGTTTCCCTACCTATAAAATAGAAATAGAATCATGAACTTCACAGGATCACTGTGGGAATTTTCTATATATCACACAAGTAAAGGGTGCAGCAGACTGCAGGACATCCTATACATATTTTGGGCCACATTTGTTGCCTTCTCCAGGGTGAGTACCTGCTATATGCAGTTCTTGTCCTGGGTGCTAAGGAAAGGTAGGAGAGTGAGGAAGCCGTCTCCTTTTGTGGGTTTAAATATGTAGGAAGCTTCTCCCTTTACAGGTCTATTCATAAAGGTGGTCTTTCTTTGGGTTGCTGTTTTGTTATAAAATCAATATAATGAATATCACAGGAATTTGAGGAAACAGGAAAATATCACTTATAATCACATAGCTCATCATCATCATATCTGTCGATATGGCTGTTATATGACAGTGTTTATCAAAGAAAATGCACGTAAATCAGGACACAAGTCATAACATGTGATCATGGAAAGTGTCCTTGTGATCCTACTGCAAAAGACAGTGCTTAAAAATAAGAACAGAGTCTGGTTCTACCTGAAAGGCCAAATTGACTGTTTTAGGTCAATTTCTATTCAATGCATTGGATGATAAATATTCAATCTGATCCCATTACAATCATTGAACTATTATAACCACCGATGATGAAATAACCATATCAGCTCAACTATTCAATCTACTAATCTATTTTTTGCCACTTGACAATTGGACTAACTAATGTGATTAAAATATGGTTGAGTTACTGGCAGCATAGAGATACCATCTATGATTGAGCAAAGAGGAAAAACAATCCAGAATGTGGACAGGCAAGACAGGAAGAAAGGTGGCCTGTGCCTGAGGCTTGAGCTTAGGCCATGCTTTGCTTTATGTTAGCAGAGCCCGTCCATGGCGGCTGACCAATAAAGGAGTCCCCAGGGGTACACCATACAGGTGCCATGGCCAGCTCAGACTGGAATGACCCCACACTAAAACAAGAGAGATGGTCAGAAATTGGAAAATGGGGCCCAGATTTAAAACCAGAAATGTGGGAAGTCAGTGCATTTCATCAGAGATACGAGGTGAAAGATGGTGTGGGGAATATCCAACACATGAGCACTGGGACCAGCAGATCAAAAAGGAGTGATTTATTTTGGCTGTAATTCTTCATCTGTTGAGCGTCTGTTCATAATATCTACCCTAAGATTGATTTAGTGATAGTCCATGATTGATGGGGGAGATTTTAGATGGGAAGGTTTAAAAGGCGTGAAGTAACTCACAGAAAATGAATAGCATGACATAAGACGAAAAGAGCTGAAGTGTGAGTGAGTGTGGTGGATGGTAACAGAAGATTATTTTTAAAGTAATCTCAGTGAACTTAGATACACGTCTGTGTGTCCTACAACGTCATAACCACAGCACCATCACCTACTTGGTGTCAATCTTTTCCCACATATTTAAATGCTTGAGGTATCTTTGCTTGTTTGATCTCACTTATTTCATCATTGAAGAGTTGAGCTTTTGAAATGATTCCAGACATTAGAAATGATTACTCCTTTGGAAAAAAAGAGATGGACTGGTAAGAGAGGTCACCCCTGGGGAGGAGTGAGACTGACAGGTTTAGTCAAGGTGGTGTAGGAGCTTCACCCGCGTCTTTATTGCTATTGTTTTTGCAGTGAGAATGTATTTAGGAAATATATTTGTAAGTAAAAATAAACACAACAAAAATAATTGCTATACTTATTATTTTTTAGCTTAAGATACAGTAAAATTGGCTTTTATTTTACACCTGTAGTTCTATAAATTCTATAATAACACATGCATGGATTCATACAACTACGACCACAATCAAAATACAGAAGAGGCCCGTCTCCTCTGCCCCAAACCCCCTCCTGCCTTTGTAGCCACCCCTTCCCACATCCCTAACACCTGGCAACAACTCATCTGTTCTTTGTCACTCACAACACTTTTGCCTTTTCGAGAAGATCACAGGAATGGAATATAATGTAACCTTTTGAGAGTGGCTTTTTTTATTCAGTATAGTGTGTTGAGGTTCATCTAAGTCGTATATATCAAGAGTCCGTTCCTTTTTATTGCTGAGAGTATCCTATCGGACGGATGCACCACATTCTGCTTACCCATCATTCATGGAAGGAAATTTGTTTCCCAATTTTAGCAGTTGTGAGTAGAGCTCCTATAAATATTCATGTGCAAGTTTTTCTGTGAACACAAGTTTTCATTTCTCTAGAGTAAACCACCCAGGAGTGGGACTGCTGTATCACAGGATAGGCGTGTATTTAACTTTGGGGAATCTACCAAATTGTTGTCCAGAGAGACTGTACCATTTTATAATCCCACCAACAACCTATGAGAGTTCCTGTTGCTCCACATCCTCGCCATAGATGGTTTGCAGCTGTGGGAGTTTTCCCAGATGAAACCTCAAACTGGCTCCTGTACACAGAGGGGCAAGTAAAGATGGAAGAAACAGGCAGACCACTCCAAACTGGTAGGAGAAATTACTTCCAAGGCTTGTCTTCGATGGCCACAAGACCAGTAGATCTCCGTGCTCAACAGTCAGAATCTTAGAAGTTTATATAGAGGCCTTAAGGGGGTTCCATCACTATAGTGTCCAGATGGCCTCAACCACAGCTTACTCTCTCAAGGCTGTGCCCTTGGAACAGTTCCCACTGTGGGAACAGTGGGCAGAACATATATTCCAAGGACAGGGGAGGAGGTGAGGAGCCTTCATCTCCCTGGATCCAGCTCATGGGTCAGCCCACATCTTCTCAACGGGCCACATCTTCACAACGACCACCTCCTACGGCCACCACTTGGTATTGTCAGTATTTTTTTCTTGCTATTCTAGTAAACTGTAGTGGTATCTCATTCTGGCATCACTCCTTTTTGATTAAGTTGCATTCAATTAATCTCTTTTGATTGGATATCTTTTGATGTGCTAATTTGCCTTCCCTTTGGTGAAATATCTATTCAAGTCTTTTGCCCTTTTAAAAAAAATCAGGTTATTTGCTTTCTTACTATTGAATTTTGAGAGTTCTTTATATATTCCACATAGAAGTCCTTTGCTGATATGCAATTTGCAAATAGTTTTTCCTAGTCTGTAGTTTATGTTTTCATTCTTTGAGCAGTGTCATTCACAGAGCAAACATCTTTAAGTCCAATTTTTTTTCCTTAATAAATTATGATTTGGGGTTATGTCTAAGAACTCTTT
>NW_006779163.1:3919555-3932601 GCF_000442215.2 Lipotes vexillifer | reverse complement strand
TTCCCTAACCCCAGGTGACAAATATCTTCTCCTATGTTTTCTTCTAAAAGTACTATAGTTCTGCATTTTACTATTAGATCTATTGTATGATTTGAGTTAATTTTTGAATAGGATGTGAAGTTTAGGTTGAGGTTTTATATATATATAAATATATATGTATATAAATAATATATATACGCACACATACATATATATATATATATATATATATGTATATGTATATATACATATACATATATATACACATATATCTCTAGCTTTCCAGCACCACTTATTGTAAAAAATATTTGGTGCTCCAAATTTCCAGCACCTTTCTCCATTGAACTACCTTTTTTATTTTTTTCAAAAATCAATTTGCCATGTTCGTGTGGGTCTATTTCTGAACTCTCTATTTTGCTCCATTTGGTCTATATGGCTCTCCCTTAACTAATACCTCATGTCTAAATTGCTACAGATTTATAGTGAGTCTTAAAATTGGGTAGAGTGATTTCTCCAGCTTCACTTTTCTTTTACAAATTTCTTTTGATTATTTCAGCTCCTTTGCCTTTCCATATAGATTTTGGAATAAGTTTGTCTACAAAGAACAAGCAAACAAACAAACAAACAAAACACTGGGATGTTGATTGGAAAGTACATCGAATCTATGGATTAACTGGGGGCAAACTGACATTTTACAGTGTTGAGTCTCCCAACCCGTGATCGAGGGATATCTCCCCATTGATTTAGGTCTCCTTTTATTTCGTTTATCAGCATTTTGTAGTTTTCAGCATATAGATCCTAAATATGACTTTTAGGTTTATATCTAAGTGTTTCACCTGTGGAGCTATTGTAGATGGTATTATTTTTTTGATTTGTTTTTCAAATTTTGGTTTCATGCCTTCATTGCTAGTATGTAGAAATACAACTGATTTTAGTGTGTCATTGGGATCCTGTAATTCTCCTAAATTAACATATTAGTACTAAGAGTTTATATTGTTGTTGCTGTTGGTTGTAAACTAATTGGGATTTTCTACAAACCCAATCACGTCCTCTAAGGAATGGAGTGGGTTTTATTTCTTCCTTTCTAACCTGTATGAATTTTATTTCCTCTGATTGCCTTGTTATACTTGCTAGAACTTCCACCAAAATGTTGAATGGGAGTGCTAAGAGTAGATCTCCGTTCCTTATTCCAGTCTTGGGGTGGGGGTGGGACCTTCAGTCTTTCACCATTAAGTATGATGCTAGATAGCAGGCATACATTGAAAACTTCATCAGACTATGTTATATTTTTGCTTTCAACCATCAAGCACATTTTAAAAACTCAAAGGGAGAAGAATCATTTCCTTTTTTCTTTCTTCACTCCTGATGGTTCAAGTATTCCACCTGTTTTCACCTCCCTCTGTCTAAAGCACTTCCTTTAGTGATTCTTTCAGAGCAGGACTAATGGCAACAAATTTTCTTAGTTTTCTTTCATCTGAGAATGTTAGGGTGACCAACTGTTCTTGTTCGCCTAGTTTTAGGATTAGAAGTGCTGCATCCAGAGAAGCCCCTCAGACCTGGGGAACCAAATTGGGACAGTTGGTTCCCCTAAGTCTCTTTATTTTACCTTTATTCATTGATTGAATATTTCCTCTATTTTCATTGATTGTAGAATTCTGGGACGGCAGTTCTTTTCTTTCAACCCTTTAAAAGTGTCATTCTACTTCCTCTGTCCTCCATGATTTCTGAGAAGAAAACCATAGTCATTCAAATCGTTAGTCCCTATAAGTAAAGAGCTGTTTTCCTCCGGCTGTTTTCAAGATTTTTTTTTTCTGTATCTGTAGGTTTCAATAGTTTGATGATAATGTATCAGAGGGTATTTCACTTGGTTTATTTTATTTGGGATTCATTAAGATTGATGAATCTGTAAATTTATGTCTTCTTCCAAATTTGGGACGTTTTCAGCTATTACTTCTTCAAATATTTTTTTCTCTGCACCACACTATTTCTCCTGTCCTCTGGGACTCCTGTAACACAAACGTTGAATCTTTGGTAGTGTCCCAAGGTCCCTGAGGCTCTTTTCACTCTTTTTCTACCCATTGCTCAGGTTGGATAATTTCTATCGATCAGGTTCACCTAGTGACTCTCCTCTTTTAATCTCCATTCTGTTATAAAGTACATTCAGTGAGGTGGGTTTTTTTTATAAGTTAGGTTATTCTATTTATATTTCTAAATTTTCCATTTTTGTATATCTTCTATTTATTTTGTGTTCTATCATTCCTTTCTTTTCAAAAGTGTAGGCACTTACTTCTTGGATCATTTTAATGATAGCTGTTTTAAAGTCTTTATCAGGGTTTCCCTGGTGGCGCAGTGGATAAGAATCTGCCTGCCAATGCAGAGGACATGGGTTCGACCCCTGGTCCGGAAAGATCCCACATGCCATGGAGCAACTGGGCCCGTGCGCCACAACTACTGAGCCTGCGCTCTAGGGCCCATGAGCCACAACTACTGAGGCCACGTGCCGCAACTGCTGAGGCCTGCGCGCCTGGAGTCCGTGCTCTGCAATAAGAGGCACGCGTGCAGCAACGAAGAGTAGCCCCTGCTCGCCACAACTAGAGAAAGCCCGCATGCAGCAACGGAGACCCAACGCAGCCAAAAATAAATAAATAAATACAAATTAAGAGAAAAAAAAGTCTTTATCAGATAATCCTAATATCCGTGCATTTTGGCATTGGTATTCTACTGATTTTCTTTTCCCAGACAAGTTGATATTTTCCTGGTTCTTTATATGACAGGTAACGTTGGATTGTATACTGGACATTTTGAATAGTAGGTCAGGAGATACTGGATCTTATTTAAATCCCATGGAGAATGTTGACACTTAGGGTTTACCAGGCAATCAACCCTGCTGGGTGAAGCTGCAAGTTCTCCCCAGACTTCTGTAGGTTGTGGTTTCCATTTCAGTCCCTTTTTCAAAGCCTCGGCAGTGCTGTTTGAAATTTATCCTACATGTGTCCCACCCAGTGGACTGTCTGGGACACCGCCCCAGTGAGTGGGGTCTCTCTCTCTTAGTTCACATCTCAAACTCTCTGGTATGTTCTTTGGAATCAGAAACGCACGTGCTCAGTGTGGGAGTGATTCCAGGAGTTTAAACACAACTTATTGGGTTGATTTTTGCCAAGCTCCTCTCTCTCCATCATCTCCCTGCTACGTTCCACCTTCCCGAGGCTTCCTGTTTTGGTGCCCCGACCAGAAAGCTAGGGCTTTTGTTCCCCTGCTCTTTCCCACAACGGTACCTTCATCCACAGCCAAGTGGTGGGAAGACAGGAGAGGAAAAGAGCAATGGGGTACTCCTCACCCTTTCGGGACCAAGTAGAGAGGCAGGCTCATCTCCCTCTGAGTTTTAGTAGTTTGAAGAGCCCCAGTTCCATCACTAACACCGCACTGTCACCACTGTGCAATGATTACCTGGGCACTGGGGCTCAAGAGAGTAAAGGTATTTTTCAAAAGAGATGATTTTCCTACTCTTCGCTGAGCTTTGGGTGTCCCTTTTCCTGCTTCTCAAGCCAGGGCTAGAGGGCTTCTTTGGGAGTTCTGTCTGTATGCATGGATGACCACTTTGTGTTTTGCGCTGCCTCGAGTCCAGGCTGTGGGGCAGAGGAGGTAAAAAGCTGGTCAACTCACCAAACTTTCAGTGACACTTAATGTGGCTCTTCTTCCCCAATTTGCCTGCTACTGCTACTTTCAGAGACTTGAAATCGTTTCTCCAGGCATAGCTTCCCCGTACATTCTACTGAGCTTTTATAGCTTCATTCAGTGGAAGAGACAGGATGGAAGAAGGTGTGTACATCATTTTACCTGGAATTAAAACCCACGGCACCTATGTTTTCAGATTTGTCCTTGGAGGTGCGTACTACCGTGGACAGAACTTGGGTAGTGACGTCAGATTTGAGACAGAATTTTTCTCTGACACTTACTAGCTGTGTAAACCTAGACATGCTAGTTGGCTTCTCCAAGCCTCACTTCCCGTCCCTGTTAAGTGGGAAGTGAATACATGTCACTGATTTTGTCTAGTTCCAGAAAGTAATGTGCAAAGTGCCTGACACACAGCAGGTACTTAACTTCTATCCATTTATTGCCTCCCCTCCCGCTTCCTCCTCTCCGAAGCTGCTCTCCTGGAGTCATGGTGAGAGAGAGAACTTCGGAGTGTGAGAAACCTGTTCGATCTGATTTTGCAACTTCTTGTGACCGGAAGTGGTGAGAAGGGGACGGAAAAGAGCAATGGGGTACTGCATAAGCTTTAGGCAACTTTAAACATGAGAACCTATGGTTCTATGCAGACAAGATATGAAGAGTTTTGAAAACAGCATAAAAGCCTCAAGGGAGCAAGGCTGAGACGCTTCTGCTCTGTTTAACATGTCATTAGGAAGATTTATATTCATATACCACCACGGCGATTGACACTTCATTATAAACGCTTTAGGTATGACATCAAGAAATTACAATATACATACTTAAAAGCCCAGCCTTACATTTGCAACACTGGAGATAAAGTGGGATATAGTAGGAACTGATCAATCATTTAGTTGACTTAAAAAAAGAGGTGGGCTTCCCTGGTGGCGCAGTGGCTGAGAGTCCGCCTGCCGATGCAGGGGACACGGGTTCGTGCCCCGGTCCAGGAAGATCCCACATGCCGCGGAGGGGCTGGGCCCGTGAGCCATGGCCGCTAAGCCTGCGCGTCCGGAGCCTGTGCTCCGCAACGGGAGAGGCCACAGCAGTGAGAGGCCCGCGTACCGCAAAAAAAAGAGGCAACCGTTTCTTTTGGGTGGTGGCAGAGGAGTGATTTATTTTAGTAAACAAATATGCTATGAAAAATCTTAAGTTGGAGTGTCCAAATCCTAAACATAGATCCTGCAGGGTTAAGACAGAGCGTTACCCACTGGCAAGACCGCCTGCCTCCGTTAAGGACCATTCACAAAGCAGCACTACGGACTCCTTGCTGTTTTCACTGTTGAGAGCAACATGCAGCGTTTTGCATGGGGTCCTCACTTTGAGATCCACAGGGAGGATGTGCTCTCTAGTTTCAGTAACAGCAAGGGCTGAGCATCTCCTGAGTGACCATCCTATTTACCTTTAATAACCTCTGTGAATCACACGGGCTGCCAAAACGCTCAGATCCGAATTTGCGGCCCTCCTATACTCAGGAGTCGAGGATGCATGGCATGTACTTATGCACTTTGTGTGCTGACCTCGGTGCCGGTTTTTGTTTGTTTGCTTGTTTGTCGGAAGCACGCACGTCACTCACCCTGTATGAGAAGAAAAGACTTCGGAAAGAACTGCTCTCCTGATCGCTACTTTTGCGGCTCTGCCGTTGTTCCTCCTCACGGCTGCCAACGTGATTGTTCTACAAAATCTGTCTGAGGCTGCCATGCCTCTGCTGAGAAAGTCTTCATTATCCCCCTGCTGTTCAAGACATTGGGAGCCAGGAGGGTGTAGCAGCTTGGAGTGTGCAAGCTGCCCAAGCCAAGCTTCAAATTCCAGATCCACCTCGCGTGCCATGGAAAACTGACCCAGCTCTCAGAGTTAATACTGTGAACCCTCTAGCACCTTCTTCCACCTGTCCTTTTAGCTTAGGTCTGCCTGGGATATTTGCTCCACCCCAACATGAGTATTCTTTTTTCCTCGTACAGATGTATGATATTTCCTCGTCCCCAAATTCACACAAACCATTTCTCCCAGCAGAAGTGCCCTCCTCCGCTCCACTTCAAAACGTTCAGGCCAGCCTTCAAGTGATGACTTCCATACTCTCCAACAGTACGAAATTCTCTCCTTCCTCACCTTTTCTGTAATATTTTGTCTCTGTGATTCTTCCATTAACACATTTATCTTATTACTTTGATAAACAGTTGTTTACTACTACTATAGATACAAGGTATTGGATAAATCTTTGGGGGCATATTAAAAAATTAAAACGAAACACATTATCTTGCTCCTGATAGAGCTTTACAGTCAAGAAGAAGACAAAAATGTTTAACATCTGGAGCCCAGGAGAGAATCTAAATGTCATAATGAAAGAGTAAAGCATCACAGGAGTTCAGAATGACCCTTTCCATTCTTCTTACACAGAAGTTGACATTCTTAATTTTCTCCTTAATTGTGTGTTTCTCATTTCCTTTGGGGAAGATGAAAAGAATGGTAAGGATGACGGGGTGTTTGCCGCCCATCACTTTGTGCCAGGTACTGTGCTAAACGGTTTATAGCAGGTTATTCTCTACCTCGGCTGCACATTAGGAATTCCTGGGGAGGCTTTAAACACCCCAGTAGGCACCCACGCCTATGAAAGCAGAATCTCTCAAGCTGGACCCACGCATCTGGATTTTTAAAGTTCCGAGCAATATGCAGTGAAAATTGAGAACCGCTGCTCTTCACGTGTTTTATCAATGTTTCCCAGATTATCCTGATGACAACTACGACATGGAATATTTGTTTAAAAAAAACCCAAACAAACAAACAAAAACCCAAGGTTTTGAACCCCAAAGCCACTGCCTTAGAATGTGCATGAGAGGGTCCTAAGAAGCTGTATTTTTAACAAGCATCCCAGGTGATGGTTATCATTAGGGAACTTGAAAACAAAAGCTGTACTGTATCACTTTATTTACAGAACAGTTCTTTTATTTATGTACTATTAATCTTACAGCTCTATAGGTGAGGACACAGAGGGGCAGAAAAGTTAAGGCACTAGCGCTAGTTACACAGAGCCAGGATTTGAACCCAGGTAGTTTTGTATCAGTGCCTGCATCCCTAACCACCACTGGATTGGGTTGGGACATGCTGAGGTAGAAGGAGGACAGATGTCCACGTGGAAACAGCTGACACCTTTTCAAGGGCAGGGCAAGTCTCATTCACACCTGCACTCCCCTCACCTAGCAGAGCACCTGAGACCTCGGAGGCATTTAATGTTTGATGGACAAACTAAAGAAGTAATTGATGGGAATTCCCTGGTGGCACAGCGGTTAAAAATCTGCCTGCCAGTGCAGGGGACACGGGTTCCAGCCCTGGTCCGGGAAGATCCCACATACCGCGGAGCAACTAAGCCTGTGCACCACGGCTACTGAGCCTGTGCTCTAGAGCCCGTGAGCCACAACTACTGAGCCCCTGAGCCACAACTACTGAAATCGCATGCCACAACTAGTGAAGTCCAGGTGCCTAGAGCCTGTGCTCCACAACAAGAGAAGCCACAGCAATGAGAAGCCCGCGCGCCGCAACGGAGAGCAGCCCCCGCTCGCCACAACCAGAGGAAGCCCGCGTGCAGCAATGAAGAGCCAGTGCAGTCAAAAGTAAATAAACAACTTTATTAAAAAAGAAAAGAAAAGAAGTAATTGATGTGCTATGACCCAGCCAACCTCTCCTGGATATAATGACCTCAGGTGAAGGTCAAATCACTTAACCTTTGGATGGAAGGACGTGGAATATGGCTTCTCCGTTTGGGCTTCGGAAGCTTCCATCCTTCTGCCGTGTGACTCAAGGCCGAGGTTCAGCTTGCCTCAGCCCCAAATCTATAAAATCTAAGAAATGCCATTGATCCACTTCCTTGGGGAACAGTTTGGAAATCTCAAGTTGTGTACAGACACCAAAGAGCGACACAAGTGCGCCAAAGGCGAGCTGTGCTGAGACTCTCCCACGCGTGTGCGCTCATCGCTGAATGGCTCATTAGGAGCGCTGTTGCGAAACCAGCTCACACACCCTGTGATTTCCACAAGTTCTAGAGAGTATCTTGTAACTGATCACTGAGTTTCAGTCCCCATCTATCTGCACCGTCTGGGGAGGCTTCACGGGAGGAGGTGCAGATGAGCAGAACTTTGAAATGTGCTGGAAAGAGAAGGTCTAGAGCTTTGGACTCAAATCCTGAGCGGGTTAACCTCGGGGCAGGCACTTCACCTCGCAGATATCAGCGTGTTCATCTGTAAAACCCAGACACCGATGGCAGGGAACTCTTGGGTGCGCGTGAAGACTCAAACACGATGTCTGTGAAGCACTTAGCAGTGCCCAGCACATAGTCAAAGTGAAATCATTGGCCGCCGTCGTCAGGCATCACCATCATTTCATTCTTGGTACAAAAAGAACCTGGACCATCTGGATTTGCTCGGGGAACTCAATACATTTCCAGTGCTGTCTGAAGAGGACCCTCTCCACCAACCCTAAACTACCACCACCATTACCTACTCCCATACACACATACCTCAGAACAGGATTTCCCCAGTTCTGTGTATACAGGGTCATGGCTGTGTTGGGTGGCTATTAGCAATAAAATAACCCAAGAATGAAATACAAGGAAGGGAAGCTATTTCCCCCTCCATGTTTAAGGCCCTTTGATGGTATTCCACTGCACTGAATCAAAAGTGCTGCCCCATTTAACCCATCTACCTTTTCTCCCCTTGGCTTGTCAAGATCCAGGCATATGGGGCTTCCTCATATTTTTAAACTCCATGCTTATTTCCACAACAAGTCTCTGTTTTTGCTCCTCTCTCTTCCTGGAAGACTCTACCCACGCATCTCCAAATGACTGACTTTTTCTCCTTGAGGTCTCTCCTGAAATTCTAACTTTTTGGAAAAGTTGGGAGTTCCACCAACCCGAAGTTATACCACCAGCCCAAAGGTGCATCTCACCCTATTCCTATTCCTGGTTCAACCAAACACTCTATCATACAGCTATATTCTTCAAAACACTTATTACTATCTATTATTATCTTGAGTTTATTTATTTTCTCCTCTCATTAGAATATAACTACCATGAGGGCAGAAGCTACACATGGCTTATGCACCATGGTACCTCCAGGACATAATGGACTCCCAGCTTATAACTGGTGCTCAATAATATCTGCTGAATGAATGAGTAAGTGAACACACATGACACACACATGGCACACATGACATATGCTACCCCAGTCCATACTTTTTTGAAAATAAATATTTGCCTTCAGACGGACACTGTTAAAGAAAAGGGTAGCCTCAGTTCACTATTCATTTATTACATATTCACTGAGCACCCACCATATTAAAATCTTTACCGGATCCCAAAGCACAGAGATGACAACAGCAGCCCTGCCCTGAGAAACTCCTAGAAGAGGAGGAGACAGCTGTGAATCAATATTACTGAAACCCTATCAAGTTTCAGGTACTGTTCTAAATGGTTTAGGTGGATTAACTCTGTAAAATACTTCAAATAGCCTACGAGGAGGCCATTCCTATTACCTTCATTTTACTGAGAACACTGAAGCCCAAACACATTAAATAACTTGATGAAGATTTGACAGTGAGCCAGCAGGACAGCCAGACTTAGAATCTAGAAATCCAACTTTAAATTCCTTGCTCTGAAGCTCTCCACACCGTGTTGCTGCTCCATCTGAGGGGTGTGCAGGTTCCTGGGAGAGCAAGGATTCCTCGAGGGAACCGACAAAGTCTTCGGAGAGAGTGGATCCCGGATGTGCGGGCTACCTGCAAAGATGGTTGCCAAGGATCCCTCCCACCCCCTGAGCACATGCCACTGTTGGCATCAAGGGTTGAACTGTGTTTCCCCCTCCCTAGAATCTGGGCTGGCTGGTGCCTTGCTATGACCAATGCAATGTGTCAAAGAGATGTGTAAGTTCTTGAATCTAGCACTAAAGAGGCCTGGAATTTTCCACCTTCATTTTCTTGGGATCCAGCTGCCACGTAAAAAAGCTCTGAATAGGCTCCTGTATGACTCCCAGATGAATGAGTCACATGACAGCAACATCAGCTGGTAGGGAGATAAGCCACCAATTCCAACACTTGCTGAAATTGCAGTACTGTGAGCCAATGCATGGGTGCTGTTTTAAGTCACTCTATTTTAGGACGGTTTATTGCACAGTAACAGATAACTGAAACTTTGAGAAAGTTTCTGCCTCAGCCAAACCGTGTTCAACAGAGACCCTTGTGCTCTGAACTAAGTGCAGGGGATGCAAGTGTGGGATGTAACATTTGGTTCCCACATCTCACTGAGGATTGTTTTAGAGGCAAGTGTCGCCTTAGAGGCGAGTGGAGTCTGTAGCATGTTTTGTTTGTTCAGCCCCTTTCTCTCCTTCCCTCCCACACGCGTGGTGTGTGGAAGGGTTCATGCTGTGGAAATGGCCACACTGAATCATGGAAACTGAAAAGCTTCCATACCAAATTGGTTGTACCCATAGTCAAGATGATGGTTGGCTTGATCAACAAAGATGATGAAGCATATTCTAAAGAGAAAGCATATTCTTTCTTTCTCTTGGATTTTGAAACTCTCAGCTCAACTTCTGATCATTCTCCAGAGGAGAGAATCCCACAATCACTGGGATACTGGTTAACCAATCCAGAATGCACATTAGAGTTTTCAATGGGAAGCAGAGAACCTACTGCTTACACAGCTTTAAAAATCAGCCTTAATGGCTGCCTCACCTAGCCTTCCCATAAAAGCCAAATGGTTCAGAAATTACGCTAAATTATCCTCATTGGTTAAGCTAATTCAGAATCATAAACCAGAACTTAAAAATCTTCAGTGTGTGGGTCTGACCAATCCATCTCAAGTTCAGTGTAAACGCCATTATATAGAAGTGCCAATTGGGCAAACCCAGACCTACGTTTAATAATTGATACATAATATTATACCCACAGCCCCCTCTCTCTGGCCATATCCCAGTTAGGGGTGGCCAAGTAAAAGTTCTGATCAGGGAAATGAAAGTGGGAAAGTCTGCAGAATGGGGCTGCTGGGGAAGCATTGATTTTGGTGATAAAAAAGGACCCAGTCTGGGGGTGTGGCCCTTCACCTTTTTTCATTCTGGAAAGTCTAGTGGTTGATGGTGAGGAAAGAGAGAAAACGTCTAGGAATCTGTTGGCGCACTCTACTCTGAAAGGCTTGCCACCAGACTTCCTGTTATGTCGGACAAATGAACCCTTCATCACTTTAAGTCAAGGTGTCTACTTCTTTACCTGAAGGAATTTTTTTAATGATGCATGAGCTTCCTTGAGTCCCTAACCCATAAAATGGTGATGGAGATGCCTCTTCTGTAGCGATTTCTGTGAGAAGTGAATGAGGTGACAGCAAGGAGAAAATTAATAGCCAATACGAATGCAAGCTATTGGCGTTATCCTCCTAAATAAGATATCGAGAACAATTATCATCTTTATGTTTTATTTCGGTACCCTATTATTCTGATTACCTTTCCAAATACTTAGCACTTGTTTCATCTTAGTTGGAGGAAGGAATGTGGAGGATGGGTTTTGATGAGGAGAGGGAATAAAAGATGTTATCAATTTATTAGACTCTAATATGACTTCTGATTTTTCCAATCTTTTTGTTAATACTTATATTTTCTTGTTGATATATATATATATAAAATTTGTGCATATATATACATGTGTCTAAAATGCATACACGTTTCTATACATATGTACATATTTGTATATTTATGTTTACACACACACAGTGAGGACGCAGTGAGTACAGTGTAGGTGAAGTCACCAATAACAACTCCAAAATGTGTGCTTTTTAAGCTTCTTTGGGAGTGTGTTGAAGCCTGTTGTCAAATTCTCATTGTCTGCTTACTTGACTGAAGGGTGGAAACAATCTGTATTTCTAAGACCTCATAATTGACCCATTGAAGTCGTATGACTTTGCTATCTGAAGCACAGTTTGATGGTTTATGGATTGAGTGATGAGCTGACCAAAGAAGACATTTGTTTTATTTTTAACAGCAAATGGGAAAATAAACTTGACTTTAGGGAGACTATTTCATTAGATTTCAGGGTGATGTTATTAGCAGGCAGAAAAGTCCTTTTGGCTTCTGAACACTCTTAATCCAACTCTGGGACTATATTACATTCCTAAGGTATTTTTCATTGTTCTCAATACACTGAAATCATTGACTCCAACTTGTAAAGCCATAAAATATTTGCAGTTATTTTCAAGTTCCAATACCAGAAAGACTGCATCATGCTGGGTTAATTCTTGTTTTATTCTATTTGGTTTCATTTTATTTTTCCCAGAAAGTGGAGTCCGAGATAAACCCAAGCTCCAGCTCCAGGAGACGATACATAACGTGCCCTCATATTCATTTAGCATGGTGCGTGGAAGATCTGTGGGAGGCCTTCTGAGAAAATGAGCCACACGTCCTTCAAGGACACAGTGAAACGTCCAACAGTGTGGTCGCAAAACCAGCTTCCTCCCTGGGGATCGTCGGCCTCAACCATTTCCAAGGGAAACCAAGAGCCCACTGTCACTTGGACAAGTTCCCTGCCCTTGAATTCAATTACTTCCCTGGCCAACCAGGAAGTCAATTATTGGTCACATTTTGTATTCCCAGAGCTTAGGGCATTTTGATAATTCTCAAAGGAAAAGTCAAAACAGCTTTGTTTTTCTTCAAAGTGCAAAATATTCTTGGTGGAATTGCTGAGACCAAGGGTATTTCAAGTCACAATGTCATAATGCCCTTTGCACCCACTGCTATCATTCTCTTTTCGTTTCCTGTTCCTGGAAGCCTGCTCTCTAGATTGTTTTGATTAAGTCCACTTTGGGGAGTCAGATTCTTAGTGTACCCTCCGCCATATTTTATGATAAATCTCATTCGATTTCCCATGTAGGGTGGCAAGCTTTATTGCTTAACAAACATTGCATCAACTCGGCCATAATTTATATCTGAATGGGTTTATTATAGGCGTTGCATTTCATTCATTGTGCAGCTAATTCCATAACATGCTGCCTGCTTTCTCTATGGCAGTTTGGCCATTATCAGCTTCCAGGACAATTGAATCTTTCCCTTGCAGTTTCACAAAATGGTTTATGAATATGTAATACAAACTGTGTTAACAAGGCAAATATACTTCATTTCTTTTACGGCTATTTCCAGGCTGTGGCTGGGAAGAAGAGGCATAACAATGTATCTCACTTAGAGTATGTTGTGCCCTTAATAGCGAAATGCACACCCCTTAGCGGTTCCCTTTGAAGGCCTGTATTGTCTCTGAGCGAGCTATGCGCTGTTGTGTGGTTCCGTGTGAAATGAGCCCCAGTCGACCTCCCATGGATTCAATTATCTTCTCTA
>NW_006779163.1:3916069-3919545 GCF_000442215.2 Lipotes vexillifer | reverse complement strand
TACACGACGGCACGCTCTTCTCCTTGCCTCCCTCAAGCTCGCTCTCCCAGTATGGTCCTACGTGGTATTCTGACCGCAAAATAGCTCCATTTGGGCGCCCTGCCGTCATGGTGGGAACAGAATTGCTCATTTTCCACATACGGCTCTTTCGCTCTGTACCTTTCCCAGGGACCTTCACACCCAAGGGCTGTTCTAGACTTAGGGCTTGTCCAGCTGAGCGGGAGATTCTCTGATCAGGCTCCACTCTCAAGAGAGACAGCTCACCTGATCAGCAGGTGTTTTGTAACTCCAAAGTGACACCATCTGGATCTAAATATTCGAAAGACCGTTTCAAGTTGGAGACATAAAGGGTGTGAGATGTACACTTTATTGAACACCCATTATGCCAGGGGTTTTCCTCTACAATGTCCCCTTTGAAGCAGGTTTTACTCCCACTCACAGATGAGGAAATTGAGGTCCCATGAACTTAAGTGATGGTTTTAATGAAGAGTCAAAGTAAGGCAGAAACTTCCCCAAATCCCTGGGTACCTCCTACACAGATTTCAAAGCTACCCACTTATGTCCACCTCTACCGCCGCCATCTTAGGTTGACCCAGCATCAAATCCCACCTGGAATATCGGGAAGCTTCTTCCTACCTGCTCTCCCACATCTATTCTTACCTCCCTTCCTAGTTCATGCTCCCCTCTGCAGTTGGGGTGTTTCTTCTATAGCAGCACAGGCCAACAGAACTTTCTGCAATGTTGGAAATGTTCTCTATCTGTTCTGTCTGATGTGGTAGCTACGAGCCACACGTGGCTACTGAGCACTTAAAATGTGGCTAATGTCACTAGGAAGCTGAATTTTTTTAACTATTTATTTTATTTTATTTTTTTGAGGTACGCAGGCCTCTCACTGTTGTGGCCTCTCCCATTGTGGAGCACAGGCTCTGGACGTGCAGGCTCAGCGGCCATGGCTCACGGGCCCAGCCGCTCTGCGGCATGTAGGAAGGATCCTCCCAGACCGGGGCACGAATCCGTGTCCCCTGCATCGGCAGGCGGACTCTCAACCACCGCGCCACCAGGGAAGCCTAACTATTTAATTTTTATTAATTTAAATTTACATTGCTACACATAGCTAGCGGCTACTGCATTGCACAACACAGATCTAAAGTATACATCTAACCTAATTTCCCTGTGACTTAACACTATTCAAACTATTTCCATTTCAAATGAACTTATTTACAAAACAGAAATAGAGTCATAGATGTAGAAAACAAACGTATGGTTACCAGGAGGGAAAGCGGTGTGGCCGAGGGAGGGATAAATTTGGGAGACTGTGATTGACATATACACACTACTGTATATGTAATAGCTAACTAATAAGGACCTCCTGCGTAGCACAGGGAACTCTACTCAAGACTTTGTAATGACCTCTATGAGAAAAGAATCTAAAAAAGAGTGGATACATGTATATCTGATACACTTTGCTGTACAGCAGGAACTGATGCAACACCGTAAACCAACTCTACTCCAATAAAAGTTTTTAAAAAAAATACTCCCATTTCTCGTAGGTTAGGAACCCAAAACCCTCACCCAGTTTACAGAGGCTGCCTGATCCAGCAGACCATTTCCAGGATGAGTTTGCATCACTTCCTCCTCACGCTTGGTGAGCCAGGCCCTCTAGCCTCCCTGCACTCCCTAATCTGTGCCATGTCCCCTCCCTGCGTGGGGCCCTCACATAGAGAACACACTCTGCCTGGAATTCCCTCCCAACTTGCACCGTCCCCAAGGCGCCAACGCCCTTCTCCTTCAGGGAAGTCCAGAGGAGCCTTGATTGGACCTTCTTACATCTCCCTGTTTTCTTCCTTCCTATCACTCCCCACTTGGTACATTGATATATTTAGTCTTCTGATTTCCTGATGAAGTGCTAGTTTTCTCTGGCTGCTTAACAAGGTACCACAAACTTAGCAGCTTAAAACCACACACGTTTGTTCACTTATAGTTCTGGAGGTCAGAAATCCAAAATCACTCTCACTGGGATAAAGTCAAGGTGTCAGCAGAGCTGCGTTCCTTCTGGACGCTCCAGAAGAGAATCCATTTCTTTGCCTTTTCCAGCTTCTGGAGGCGGCCGGCACTCGCTGGCTCATGGCCCCTTCCTGCATCTTCAAAACCTCCTGACTCTCCTTCCCACCTCCTCCATATCGAGGACCCTTGTGACTGCACTGGGCCCACCTGGGTAATTCAGGATAATCTCCTCATCTCAGATAGATATGAAGATCCTTCATATCTATCAACTCCCTTTTGCCACGTGATCCCAGGTTCCAGGGATTACGACGTGGACATCTTTGGGAGGCCACTATTCTGCCTGTCACGCTCCCCGACTATTTCATAAGCTCTGTGACAGCAAGGACCGCTCATCACTGACAACGTGCCAAGTATCTGGCACATTGCTGGAGTGTGTGTGTGTGTGAATGAATGAATGAACAAATGATGGAATTCCTCCATCAGAAAGAAACCACCCTGCAGGAAAATCCATGAACAGCTTATTAAGCATCCATTTAGCCTAAATATTTTTGGAAACTACAATTGCCCCTCGCGTTACACCAAGTATAAACTACTGATGCCCATGAGCCTTCCTTCTCATGAGGTATTGCCAACAGGTCTGTCTTGATTCGGGCCTGCTTTCATTTCCCGTGGCACCAGCCTTCTTCAGCATCCCCTCCTGCCCCTCATGACCCACAGTTTTTCATGATGAACCGATAGTCTCCTTGAATTAGAGAAGAGGTGCCACTTGAACAGAAATCCAGGTAAATCAAGACAAACACGTTGACAACACCCACAGTATGTGGTCTGATTCCAGATCAGCACTATCAACAACGCGTTTATTTTTTCCCTGAGGGTTGTAAGTGGGGACAGCACTCTTTAGAAAGCATCCATGAGCCACACTTGCCACTGTTCAGTTCATGGGTTCATATGCATGTGAACGTACACACACACACACACACACACACACACACACACACACACACACACACTTCTGTATAATCTATTTTTAAAAGACAGAACAAAAATCTCATGCTGACAGCTGTTGCCTCAATCACTGAATTTCAAAGTATATTTTTTTTCATAAATTGTGCATACTTTCAGAATATTTTTGGAGCTGGATGGGCATTGTTTGAAATCACCTAATCCAATGCCCAAATGTCTCGTTTCAGGTGAGGAAACCAAGACCCAGGGCCAGGAACTGATTTGTCCCAGGCCTGTCAAGGTGCAGATGGCAGAATAGATGCCTTGACTCCTAGTTAAGTGCTTTGAACAATCACACTCTCTAGAAATGTTTCTTAGTATTTTGTTCCTTAGGATTCTTATATCCTGACCTTGCTGTGAATTTGGACTTAAGAGTCAAACAAATCTAGATGAAAATCCTGGCTCTGCCTACATACTGTTTATGTGACACTGGCCAAGTAAATTTCTCTGAGTGCTTTTTCTACATGTGT
>NW_006779163.1:3913495-3916059 GCF_000442215.2 Lipotes vexillifer | reverse complement strand
GGGAAAGAGGGAGAGAATAATAGCTTTCTCCCACGGTTGCTGTAGGGATCAACGGAGGCAGTACTTGTGAAACCACTTTTCATGGCCTTTGCCAGCACACTGGCTGAGCAGTCCCTGTCCCTCCTCCCTTCTTCCCTCTGTTTTGTGTCTACTTTTATGAAGATGTGTTCTTCTCTCAGCACTCTGTCAATCCATTCAACCAACACTTATCAGCGTAACCATGAGTGAGACACTCTCCAGGCCCTGGGGGAGAAGACACTGCTCAGGACCTCATGGTGCTTGGGGTACAGAGACATGTCCATGGAGGTGATGGGGGGGCTGGCTGGTCAGGGTGACTCAGAGGCACAGGTGACCAGAGAAGGAGTGCCCTGCCAGGTTTGGCACAATAAAGACATCTTGGAGAAGGTATGGAGAAAAGGGAACCTTCCTACAGTATTGGTGGAAATGCAAACTGGTGCAGCCACTACGGAGAACAGTATGGAGGTTCCTTAGAAAACTAAAAACAGAGCTACCATATGATCCAGCAATCCCTCTCCTGGGCATATATCCAGAAAAGATGAAAACCCTAATTCGGAAAAGATATATGCACTCCAATGTTCATAGCAGCACTATTTATAATGGCCAAGACATGGAAGCAACCTCAGTGATCATCGACAGATGAATGGATAAAGAAGATGTGGCAAACACACACACACACACACACACACACACACACACACACACACAATGGAATATTATTCAGCCATAAAAAAGAATGAAATACTGCCATTTGCAGCAACATGGATAGACCTAGAGATTATCATACTAAGTGTAGTAAGTCAGACAGAGAAAGACAAACATTATATGACATCACTTACATGTGGCATCCAAAAATTAATACAAATAAACTTATTTATAAGATAGAAACAGACTCACAAACATAGAAAACAAACTTACAGTTACCAAGGAAGAAAGGAGAGGGAAGGCATAAATTAGGAGGTTGGGATTAACAGATACACACGACTATATATAAAAGAGATGTACAGCACAGGGAATTATATTCAATATCTTGTAATAAACTATAATGGAAAAGAATCTATATCTATCTATATCTATCTATATATCTATATCTATATCTATCTATCTATCTATCTATCTATATCTATATCTGAATCACTTTGCTGTAAACCTGAAACTAACTCCATACTATAAGTTAACTATAGTTCAATTTTTAAAACAAGAAGAAAGGAAGACATCTCGGGGAAAAAGTGATGCTGAAACCGACACCCAAGTAATGTTCAGAAGTTAGTGATGAATAACTGACCAGAGTCCCCAGCAGAGGGAAAAGCATGACTGAAAGCCAGGAGGTGAACAGCACGGCACATGGGGGGGCCCACAGAGGTTAGCTGTGGCTGGGTCTCGGGTTATGGGGACGACTGAAAGGTGAGGCTCGAGAGCAAAGCAGGGGTGAATGAAGCAGGACTGTGAGAGGGCCAGGCACAGGGAAGGAAGGGGTGTCCTCTGAGGCTGATTCATTCAAGGGTTGGGCCTTCAGGATACAGCAGGGAACAGGACAGAGCAGTTCCCTGCTTCCACGGCCTCCCATTCTAGCGGGACAGCAAAGCACGAGGCATGGGCTGGGACCGTGGGTGTGAGGTTCTCCAAGCAGACAGGGGCTCCCAGACAATAAAGGGTGAGGAGGCTCTGTGCCTCAGGACACCCGGAGACATCAGGGATTTTCAGTTGAGTCCAGCCCACTAGGCCGCCTTGGGGCTTTACAAGGGTCCTCGAGATTCAGCCTCACTGGGCCCTGACATCAGTGCTCACGGAGTCAGGAATGTGGGGTTTTCAATAAAAGTGCAGGCAATGGGCCCAGAGGGAGTCCTGGCTCAAATGAGCTTTTATATTTTTATGTGGAATGTAATCACGCTTGGTCATGATCGAGGCTGCCCCATTACTGCTATTAGAGCGTTTATGGTTCTAAGGGGGATATGCGTCTTTGGCAATACGTGCTTGCAACTGAAAGCAACAGGGTGTGCTGATTCCAGGAGCCGCTGCAAAATCCCTAAGAACTCAGAGCTCGGGCTGATGGGCATTGCCTTTGGGAGTGTGGTCGAGAGGACTGGTTACGGGTGCAGGAGTGGTCAGAACCGGCAGGGTCCTCTCAGGAGGGACAATTTGTCTTGGTAGTTTTCCCAAGCAGCTGCCCTAGGGTCACGTCATAGAAGGAATACCCATCCGATACGTGTAGGTTCTTTACATGACTGGTCTATAACCTTCAGAAGTGCATAAGGTGGTTCCCACTCAATACACCCATTTTCCATGTGTGCAAACCAAGTCTCAGAGGTTAGTGGTCTCCCCGGGAGGACACAGTCTAAAAGTGCATGAGTTTCCCAGTGTTCCATAACAAATTACAACAAACTGTATAGCCTAAAGCAACAGAAACTTAGGATCTCACAGCTTTGGAGGCCATTAGTCCCAAATCAAGGTGCTGGCTGGGTTGGTTACTTCGGACGCCCTGAAGGAGAACTGGCCTCATGTATCTCTTCTTGCTGCTGGTGGCCCCTGGCAATGCTCGGCCTTCT
>NW_006779163.1:3904277-3913485 GCF_000442215.2 Lipotes vexillifer | reverse complement strand
GGCATTCTGTGGCTTGAAACTGCATCACCCTGATCTCTGCCTCCATCTTTGTGTGGCCTCTTCTCTCTGGTTTCCGGGTCCTATCCTCTACTTATAAGGACACCTGTCCTTGGATAGAGAGCCCACCCTAAATCCAGGGTGATTTCATCTCAAGATCCTTAACTATTTACATCTACAAGGATGCTCTTTCCACATAAGGTCACATTCTGAGGTTCTGGTGGCCATATACTGGGGAGGACACTATTTAACCCAGGGCTGTAAGTAAGGGGAACAGGAGCTGAACCGGGTCTCTTTGAGGGCAAAGCCACTCATACAGAGACGCGTGGCTGTGTGATGCTACATTTGCCCACAGTGCCTCTGGCTTCCCAGCTTTCCACTGGGTTCCCTTGAATGTCCTCTATTTCCTTATTGCAGGCTGGCTCCAAACCACTTCTCACAAGTGTAGACCACACCTCTGCAAAACTCTCCTTAGCCAGGAACACAGAGAACCCCAGAAGGATCACAGAGGACCAAAGACTCAGTAGGGAAACACTATTATGCAGGAAATAAGAGAAACATTCTGCTCTGGAAATGAGACCCCAAACTGAGTCTTGTTTCTGCTGCTCATAAGCTGGTGACCTTGGGTAAGTTACTTGACCTCTCTGAGCCTCACTTTCCCTAAACTTGAATGATCCCTACTGTAAATTGGGCACAAAATCCTTCAGGTTTACTTGATGAAAATGATGAAGTTAATGGGAACAGAGGTTCTAAAAGGTCCTGGCAGAGAAGAGTTGATCAACAACTGCTTGTTGAATCTGAATCTGCTCTCATCTCCTCAACTACGGTGGAGGAGTGCCAGACCCCTAAAAGGAGAAAGGTTAGTCAAGCCCCGTCAAGTGGAAGGTGGTAAGTGGGGGAACATGTAGATATAACTGCACGTGTACGAGGCACAGACATACACATATACATACATGCGTGTGCCCAAAATTGTAATTAACCGTTGTCTCTGGGAATACCTATATCCCTCTCTATTTATCCATCTGTCTGTCCATCCATCTTTTTTGCTGAGTGCCTATGCTCTGTGCCAGATCCTGCTTAAGTGCTGTACTTACATGTTACTTAATCTTCACACCATACCTGGGAGTTCTCCGTTATTATCACCCTCCTTGTACCCATGAGTAGAACACAACTTACTTCAAGCCCATGTGACCTGAGCGGCAGAGCTGACACTCAAACCAGGTCTGTCTAACCACGGAGCTTCCCTTTCACCCCCAGTAACACTATCCACGACGGTGGCCACAGGGACACCTAGAAGGTGCCTGGGAAACAGAGAGCAGCACGATTAACTCCTCCAGGCTGGGTCTGGAAAGGGTTGATGGAGAGGCGGTATTGGAGAGGGACCACACAGCTCACCATGTGATGAGAACACAGACAGTGGAGCCAGACAAATCCAAGTTCGTGCCCTGGCTCTGCCACTCACTGGCTCTGTGACCTCGAGGAACTGACAGAGCCTTTCTGAGTCCTTGTTTTCTCATCTGTCCAAAGGGGATAACAGACCTGCATCAAAAGGCTGACGTGAGAGCTCAAAGAATAAATGTATGTAAAAGGTGTAAAGACAGAAAACTGGCAGGACCTAATGAAGCAGAACATGACTCTGTGGGTAGATACCCAACAGAAATGGCATGCACACGTATATGAAGAGACATCTACGAGGATGTCCGCTGCAGAACCCTTCATGACAGCTCCAAATAACCGAAATGTCCACTGACAGTAAAACTGAGAGGTTGTGCTACATTTCATAATGGAATAATTTAGAGTAATGACAATGAAGGAGGTACAACTGCAAGCAACAACATAAATGCACCTCACAAAATATAATGTTGAGCCCAAGAAGCCAGTGCATGCTGTATGGTTCCAGTTACATCAAGTTCAAAAACAGGTGGGTTAGAATCTGGGTTAGTGGCTACCCTTGGCAGGGGCAGGGGATGGTGTGTGGAAGTGGGTACAAAGAGGTACCTCGAGTGTTGCACACGTTCTCTTTCCTGATCTGGGTGCCGGTCACAATGAGTTCAGTCTGTGAAATCCATCAACCTGTACACTGATGTCCTGTGAACTTCAATACAAGTTTATACTTCAATACAAAGGTGTTTCTGTTTTGTTTTTTCTTTTAATTATACGGAACGGCTTCTGGCATGTAAACATTTTCAGTAAGGGCGAGTTTTCTTTCCTCAAATGATTCAATCATAACCTCTGCAAGAAAAGAAACCTCTATCTGCAAATGATGTCTTTAACCGCATCAACTCACTGGGGGGCCAATAATTTAGAAAAAGGGCCCAGAGGGAAGCTCAGAAATTTGGATGGAGGGGGGGTGACATGGACGTATTGGTTTCAGTTTCTGTGGGTTCCCTGAGCAGAGACTCTGATCCATGTCAATGTGGGCGTCCATTAACGGTTCCATCTATATTTTCCAAGAGCTTTGAGAAATCAAGCTGGGCTCTCTGCCAGATCTTCCAATGCCCTGTTGGTCTAGCCCCTGCCTACCTCACTAGCTTCCTCTGCACACCGCTTCCTCCCACCCTCTGGTATCCAGCCACACTGACCTTTGTCTGGCTTCTTCTCCAGCTCCAATTCTCCGCTTAAATCGGAACTCCTCAGCCCACAGGAGCTGCCATCTAAATGGTTCTTTTCCATAAAATTCTGTTGCTCTATGACATTGGGATTCTCTCGGATGTTAATTTCATTAACATTTACTTGGCCATTTCTTTATTTTCTGCCTTCTCTCCAAATTTATATGCATCCTAATATCTCCAGTATATGCCAGCAGACACTTCTCACACAGCAGGCTTTCAAAATAGAGAGATTGAATACATGGAAGCAAAGGCACCTTAGATTTGTTAGTAGAATTAGAATAGATTTTTCTCACGAAAATATTTACCCAGCAAGAGTATTTTCAATCAGATAATTCTAGATCACACTGAGCCTCAAAATCCTAAACGCCAGAAGAATTTCTGCAATATGGGGATTTCAAACTATAGTTCAGGAACCAGAAAATAGATGAATGAATAACAGAGGCCAGATGTCATAATAGGGAGTGGGGGGGACAGTGGCAAACGGAAAAGCCAGCATAGAATCAAGCAAAATACAGCACCCAACAGTCAGCAGCATCCAACTGCTGCCATCTTGGAATGCAGATTGTTACCCAATCTCCCAGTTTTCTAAGAGAAGCCCCAAACCCCCGTTTCTGAATGTGAACTCTGCCAACGTTTTAGCCTTGGTAATAGATTTAATGTTTCTTAAGAGTGTGTAGCAAACTATTTCTGTGGGCCGCTGCCTGCAGCTGGCATCCTCCGTTCTGACCCCAATCAGCTGTTTTATAAAAGGGGAACAGGGCTGCAGAGAAAGGAGAGGGCTGGTTACAGATCTCACGGTTAGTGCATGGCAAGATATGGCCCGAGCTCAGCGCTCTCAATGTCGTTTCCACTCGGCCCACGAGGAGAAAGATCTCAATGCACACATCTGGTTTAATTGAGCCAAACCAGCCATCATAAAATTAAATTATGTCTTGGATTAAGCACACTAGATTGGGAAGAGCCTATGTGCCTCTCTTTATTAGCATTAAATGAAAGCTGGTAGCCCAGTCGTGAGGGCCCATCACCACAATCGTAGGAGAGGGGAGTGAGGCCGTTTTAACATTTGATATTAATTTACAGCCAACCTGGAGTCAGAGCTCCACGCCAGGGGCCCCGTCTGAAAATGCTTCTTTGTGAAGCCCTGTGCCCCCTCTGCTTGCAGCAGCTCCTTTTTAATTCTGTCTCAGCAGCTTGGGCCTCACCCTGTTATAGAAAGAGTAATCGTAAATCTGCATGAAGTTTCTGATGATTAGTTTTGCTTGGAATTGGGCCAAAGAGCCAGACTTTTGCCAATTCCATATGTACATGTAAGTTCTCTCAAGAAAGAATGCATTAATCCTTCCCACTGGGCCGGGGATGAGGGGGTTAGGGGCCTCACGGAGGAGGGCGCCTCCCCGGCCTTAGTTATGTGTTTAAAGGGTGGGCCAGGACCACTTAACGGAGACTTTAGTAAGTGGAATCGCTTTATTCTCACTGCAGCACCAAGGGGCACAGAAAGTGATTTTTTTTTTAGACAGATGAGAAAACTGAGACTCACATTTTAAGCAACTTGCCCAAGTGTGTGCAACTAATAAGATGTCCGCTGGGGTCTGGTCCTGTCCTATCTGATTGCAAAGCCCTTGGTGGAGGGACATGCAGCTGACATGGCCAGTTCCTTCAGTACCGAATGATCCTGACAGTTGGGGGACCTCCGGAGCAGGCATCTCTTAGGCGTAGTTTTGGGGGAACGTGTGTGCATGTATACTTTGGAATCTCGAGCAGGGAAGAGGCAACACCTGTGCCCTTGTCCGAAAGCATCCCCTGCACAAGTCCACTGGAGTGACAGTGAAGAGTTTAGAAGCAGGCGGACCTGATTCCGAGTTACACGTGCAGGAGGGAGGCAGAGCCTGTGGAGGCAAATGTAGGTGGAAAGGTAGGTGAAAAAAGCACGTGGAAATTCTCCTCTGATGGCTTCTGCTTCACCACTCAAGGCTGAAATGGGAAATTAATTTGTGACCAGGGAAAGGGTGTGGGTGAAGAGAGGAGGGTGGCTTTAGAGCGCGCAGTGGTTCATCTTGCCAAGCGATGACGTGCCCACTGGAGGAAGGACACAGAAGAAGCTCCTGTCAAGCAGGTTTATACTCCACGACAATCGGTATCTGGAGGGTTGTAAGAATCCATCAGAGGACACCTTCTTTCAGTTTAGAGCCAGAAAAAGAAGTCCGAAAGAGTTGAAGTGACTCCTCACTTCTATAAGAGAATTAAGGCAGTGGTTCTCAACTAGGGGCTCTTTTGCAAACCCCCTCACCTCCAGAGGGCACTTGGCAATACCTGGAAACATTTTTGGTTGTCACAGCTGTTGGGAAGGGAGCAGGTATGGTTACTGGTATCTGGTGAGCAGGACCAGGGATGCTGCTTAATATCCTACAGGACAGCCCACAGCAAAGAATGATCCAGCCCCAAATGTCAAGAGTTAACAAGTAGGAAAATCCTGGGTCAAAGCAAGATTTGACTTTTACAAAGCCATGTTACATACGTAGTCACGTTACATACCATATCCTCTCAAAACAGCCTGGGCATGTGGTCAACGAAAGATCCTTGGATGCCCCCTCTCTCCAGCTGTATGCCCCACACTCCTTAGGTAACTGACTTGTCTGGACCTCAGAGTGTGAACGTACATCTCATATGATTAAAGTTAGCCTCTTGGTTCCCATCTCGTAGAGTTAAACAACCAATCTTTGGAAACTTTTGGGTGCCATAATAGCTGGATAGAGGTTTGTGGTTGAATGAGGAAACAACAAAAGTCAGTTTCCAACCAACTTAACCCCTGAAAAAAGGAGCTAATGGAAAAATTGGATATTCAAGGGTGTGTTATGAGCTTAAATGAACTGAGGGCTAAAATAAACTAGCCTGATCACCCAACACAAATGGCAATCGTGGGTTGAATTTGGGTTAGGTATACTGCAGCTGTAGGTAAATATACTGAATGCTAATGGTTTTATAATAGTCATATTAATTCACCCTTCGTAGTTCATGTTTAAGATAAACTCTGTCTTTAGAGTAATTTATGCATTCCACTTTTAGAGAATTCCAGTTGAATGAATATGAACGTAATCATTTTACACAAATGTTCTCTGAGGAGGGAGCAGGAAGTATGAACAGGGGCAGAGACTCCCCACTGCTTTATTCATAATGGATCAGCCCATTCATTCCTTATTAATTTAATGGAGTACAAGTAAGCAGCGTAACAGCTTGAGTTTAGGAGTGTTTCACAAATGGGGCTTTTTCTCTGTAATCGCTTAATCCTGCTGGCTAGGCCTCATAAATTGAATAAAAGAGGGAACTGGGTTTTAATTAAGTCCAAGGAATGAGGCTGTGTCAAAGACACAGCCACCACTGACAAACACAGGGGTGAAGTGTGTTTGGTTAATATCCCATGCTAACAGCATCCTGGCCCAGGGAGCTCCTGACCGGAACCTTTTGATGTCAGGCTGGAGGGGAAATCCTTTCCCCTTCATCGGCTTGCTTCTCGAAGGGCAGTGAGAACAGAGCAGATGACTCTGAGCTCTTGCCCGCCCAGACCTCCCCACCAAGCTGGTGTTCGAGAAAAAACGTATGACTGCCCCCTTGTTTCGTATCTGTCCGCATCTGGCTGGGAAAAGAGACTGCTGGCCAGTAGCCCCAGTCCATGGAAAAAGTGAATTCTTTTCCAGAAATTCGTGTGACCTATGGGGAAAAAATCGGGCTTTCAAGCTGGACAGATTCGGGTTCAAATATAAAAGCTACAGGCCCTCCTTGAATAGGATGAAGATAATGCTTTGCTGGATTATTAGAAAGACTAAATAAGTATATGTGGTCAGGAACTTTGCAGAATGTACAGTTAGCATCATGATCATCACCTCCTACCTAAAATAAAAACGTCCTTTCATGGAAAGCATGATAATAAACTTAAAAGGACACATTTCCCCCATGTTTCCCTATAAATAAGCCCCACTTGTCAAAGCTTTTGGTGCATCACTCTGTGCGTCAGCAAAGCTCCACTCGAGGCCCCTTGTGGGGTCTGGGGAATCGGTGGCAGACAGAAGAATGGCCCGCACAGATGTCCATGTGAAGAGCCCCAGAGTCAGTGAATGCATGACCTTACATGGTGGAAAGGACTTTGCCGAAATGATCTCAAGGATCTTGAGATGGGAAGATTACCCTGGAGGATTCGAAGGTCATCACACTGGTCCCCGGAAATGAAAAAAGGAGACAGGAGAGTCAGAGCCGGACTGACACAGCATGAGAAAGCTGCCCTTGCTGGCTTTGAAGATGGAGGACAGGCCAGGAGCCAAGGAATGCAGGCAGCCTCTGGAAGCTGGGAACAGCAAGGAAACCAATTCTCCCCTGGAGCCTCCAGAAGGAACACAGCCCAGCTGACATCTTGATTTTTAGTGCAGAGACCCGTATCAGACTTCTGACCTCCGGAATTGTCACATTATAAATCTGTGTAGCTTTAAGCCACCAGGATTGTGGTGATTTGTTACAGCAGCAAGAAGAAACAGAGTGCCCAAGCCTGACCAAGCACACCCCCTGGGAGCATCCATCTTCTGTTTCCTTGAAACGAAGACTCTGTGTGATGAGTTCAGCCTGGCACTCTAGCCAACATACCCAGTATGGTTTCTAGTTCCTGAATTTAGGATTATGAACTCCTCTACGCAAGCACAGAAACGAGTGTCAAGTTCTGCTCAGGGCAGGGGTCCAGAACATGGTTTAAAATTTTTGCTGATTGGAGAGATGGGCTAAACTGCTAATTTGCTAGAACTCTGTGTTCCTTGAAGAACGCAATCAGTTGAGATAGAAAGAGCTCTGCTCTTAATGAAAACCACAGAAATCACAGCAGCAAAGACGCCTACCACAATGGAGGACGATGAGGACATCACTGTAACATATCAGACAGCTTACACGGGCCACGCCATTCCCGTAATTTATTTCTAATTCTCACAGTAGCCTCACGTGGTAGGTAATAGGAATGCCTGTCTTACTACTGAGTACAACGAAGTTAGTAATTCGCTGAACCAAGGTTCAAACCAGTGTCTTTTTTTTTTTTTTTTTTTTTTTTTTTGCGGTACGCAGGCCTCTCCCCGTGCGGCCTCTCCCATTGCGGAGCACAGGCTCCGGATGCGCAGGCCCAGAGGCCATGGCTCACGGGCCCAGCCGCTCCGCGGCATGTGGGATCCTCCCGGACCGGGGCATGAACCTGCGTCCCCTGCATCGGCAGGCGGACTCTCAACCACTGCGCCACCAGGGAAGCCCGCCCAGTGTCCTTTGATTACAAAGCTCCTGCTCTTTCCATTGCCCACAGAACTTGAGAATAAATCCTGGTTTTGCATACAGTTACGAACTACTTTTTATATGACTGTGACAGTCGCGTTAAAGTTTTAGGAAAAAAAAGAAAAGCAACATTACTTTACTGTCGACTGAAGAGAACGCTTTCACTTTTTTTCGATTCTTCTCTCTTTGCTTCTTTTCCTCCAAATAATATTTATTACATGCTCAGCAGTAAAGCCGTCAAAGAGTGAATGGTGAACAGGGCTGGTCTCTGAAAGCAAGGCGCTTGTAGAGCAGCAGGGAGCAGAGCTGCAAGAAGGGTCCAGGACAGTGTTGCGTGGTAAGAGCCCTTCACCCAGCCTGGGGCTGCGGAGAGGGATGGGCAGGCTCCTGGAAGGAACAACAGACTAAGGCTTAGAGAGGATGCAGCAGAAGATGGCGAGGAGGTGGTGCCGCCCAGGCGCTGGAAAGTGCCTGGACACAGAGCTGGAGTGAAAGAGGAGAGGAGAGGCGGCAGGAGCGGAGGTGGCTCATTCGTAAGAGGCCTTGGAGGGTTAGGTTAACGTGGCTATACGCTTGTTTTACCCAAATCTGCCCCTTTCTCAGGGTGTGACCTGGGGGGGAAATACCTTGTTTCTTTCTCTTTAAAATGATGATCCTTATTCTTACCGCTCGCACTTGGTAGTTCTGAGTATCAACTAACAGTACTTGTTTTCATTGTTCTGTTTCTTGTTTGTTTGTTTGTTTAACATCTTTATTGGAGTATAATTGCTTTACAATGGTGTGTTAGTTTCTGCTTTATAACAAAGTGAATCAGTTATACACATACATATATATGTTCCCATATCTCTTCCCTCTTTCGTCTCTCTCCCTCCCACCCTCCCTATCCCACCCCTCTAGGTGGCCACAAAGCACAAAGCCTATCTCCCTGCGCTATGTGGGCTGCCTCCCACCAGCCCGTCCATTTGAATGCTCTAGTGCGAAGCTCTAGTCCAGCCCTTCACTTACATTAGCTCATTCCATCTTCACCCTGACCCTATGAAGAAGGCTGTATTATTATTTTACAGATGATGAAAATGAGGCACCCAGGGTGCCGGAGACAGAGGGGGCAGCACTGAGATTCAAACTCAAGATGTTTCTGGCTCCAGAGTCCAAATACCAATCCCTAAGCTATGTGCCTATCAAGTGAGGCAGCACATACGAAGGATGTTGGAGGAAAGTGATGATAAGGCATTCTCTCCTGAGCACATTGAATTCTGGCCTCTTGAATACCTGATGAGTCCGCTTTTTTTTTTTTTTTTTGCACACCG
>NW_006779163.1:3892832-3904213 GCF_000442215.2 Lipotes vexillifer | reverse complement strand
CCCTTTTTTTTTTTTTTTTTTTTTGCACACCGCCCCCTCCTCCCCTGAGTCCGCTTTTAGCGATTAAAAATAGCTAGCTTTTATTAACAATGTGTTAGTTGCCAGGCACAGTATTAGATCTTTTGCATGAATTGCCAAACTTAATCTTCAGATCCTCAGTATGATGATTCTCATTTAATTCATAAGAGAACAAATGTTCAGAGAGGCCAAGTTATTTTCCTGAGGCCACACAGCTACGAGGTGCCAGACTTTTGATAGGAAGCAGGTAGGGGCTTCACGTCACTTGCTGACCCAGGTCATTACATGTTGCATCAGACACAAATGTGCTGAGGAGATAAGACTTTGGGTGGGCAGGTGTGACGGCTGAGGGAGTTAGAGAACCACCCTTGCCCAGCACAGACCCAAGCTGTGCCATACCCAGACGGAATGAAAAAGCCTTCTCTCCCCGCCGTGGCAGCCTGCAAGCAAGGGTAAATGGTGCCTGGGACAATGCATCATGGGTACACCCCCTCTAGCTACAGGCCACTGAAGGATGTGCAGTGATGCTGGCTTTCTGGTGTCCCCCTAGACTGGCGCCTGGAAACCGCATGGCCCCCTCAGGCTTTCTCGTGCTGCACCGGCTCCGGCAGCTGGGTGCCTATGCCTTGGCTCAACCCCGGGCACCGGACTGAACAACGTCTTTTACTTTTGTTGGTGTCACACACCTACTGCGTGTTCCCCACTAGCCCCTGCCAGTCCCTTCAGGGCTGGGGGCTTCAAGTGGTTCTCTGGGACTGGGAGAGTGGGGAGTGATCTAGTATATAGGATCAGAATCACTGTGCAAGTTAATTCCAGGAGCTGTGCTTGGTCGCTAATTAAATGTGCTCTGTTTACTCTATGCCCTTGGTTGTCTAATTGGAGCTCTTTTATTAAAGTTTGTGTAATGCTTCCTAGTGATTAAAGCAGCATTTGGTAAGTGGCTTTACTTTGGGAGGCTGAGACGCCCAGAGGCGTTGAGGCACCTGTCTGGGGTGGAGACACCTGAAGCATTATTTACAGATTTATGTACTAAGCAAACAAACCTGACACTCCTTTCGCATTCAACAGGGCAACCTTTTTATCTGTCAACCTGAGAGAGGGACCTCTTTTGTGCCTGAAAGATCAGGATGGGAGGAAGGGATGGTGGGAAGGAAGGAAGTTTTACTGAATGCCTTCTGTGTGCCCCTTGCACTGTTGAGCTTTAAGTTCCTCAAATATAAATAGGGGAGAATAATCCTTGATAGCATTCTTAATAATGAAGATTAATGGTACTAGTACCAGTAACAACTAACACTGAACAATTATCGAACATTCTGCATGCCGGACCCTGTGCTAATTGCTTCATGTGCATCCTCTCATCTAATCCTTACAATGTCCCTGAGGGGTGGGTACCATTTTACAGATAAGGAGGCTGAGGAAGAAAGAGTTTAAGGGAACTGCCCAAGATTGCAGAGCTACTAGGGTCACAGAACCTACTGGGTGGTTCGTCTTCCAGAACCTGTGTGCTACCTGCTTTCCATTAATGCAGGCAGGGTTACTTGGGTTAGCCCACTAAAATGCAGGGTTACTTGGGTTAACCCACGCCAAAGCTGCACTGTCAACGGAGACTACAAGTTCATTTAATTGGGGAGGGCTGGGAAGCCTTCCTGGAGGAGGTGACCCCTGCAGTGTCACGCTTTTCCTGCCAGCACCTCTATAGGCCCAGCTCTAGGTGGGCATGTAGGTGTCAGACAGAAAAGGTGCATCTGTTTCCTTCAGTGAAGAGAGCAGAAAGAGATCCAGGAAGGAAGATCCAGGAAGGAAGGTGCATCTCTTCCTTCCTTCAGTGAAGAGAGCAGAAAGAGATCCAGGGAGAAACAGAAAAGTTCCTCCCCAGCTTTGAGGATCTGCAGGCTGATTTCAAAGCACTGGGGCGATCTAAGAGTATATACCATTTGAGCCTGTAGCTAGAGGAGAACGGTGGGCCTTGTACCATCTCTTTTAGAGTGAGCTTGAGGCGATAATGGTTTACTCAAAATGGTTTCAGACCGTGATATCCCTGAGTCAGGCCCCCGCACCTGCAAAGGTATTTGGGTTTCCCAGGATAGCTCCTAAGTAGCCACCCTACAAACCATGGGGAGATAGGTGTACGTCAAAAATACCAGCAGGGAACCTCTCTCTCTCTCTTCCTGTTAACTGTTGAAAAGCAGCTTTCATTGATAACAAATCCCTTTGTCCCTGCCCCCTACAAACAAAAGGAAGGAAGGAAAGAAGGAAGGGAAAAAGAAAGAAAGGAACAAGAAAGGGACAAGAAAACCTGTTGGCTTTCATTCAAAAGCAATCAAAAAAAAAAAAAAAAAAAAAATCGGGCCCCCTTCCTTATGTGACTACAGTCTTTTAGACAGATTACTGGATCTTGTACCAAATTTAGCAAAAGATTAGAAGAATGAGGACACCCTGAGAAAACATGCACTGCCTCTTTATTTTAAAAAAAAAAAAAAAAAAAAAAAAAAAAAAAAAAAAACTCGGGCCACCTTCCTTATGTGACTACAGTCTTTTAGACAGATTACTGGATCTTGTACCAAATTTAGCAAAAGATTAGAAGAATGAGGACACCCTGAGAAAACATGCACTGCCTCTTTAATATCTCAGGTTTTCTTTAAACATAAAATTATAGCACCACGCACGGAAGGACGACGGCATTATCCTTTATCACAATACCCAGCCAACTATAACTCGTCTCAAGTGTTATTATAAGAAACAGAATTTACTGCTATGGACTTCTCTTCAATAGCCCTCCTTCCCTGTTTAATGAAATGTCATTATTCCAATACAAACCCTTTCTTTTTGCAGCCTGTTCCCCCCAGCCCGGCCACCATATTTCATTTCCTGCAGTTATGTGATATTATTGCCTTTTTTTTCCACAGCTATTGATTTAGGTGTGTATGGTTATTACAATGCAAAATAAAACAGCTCCCCCATTCATTCTACCTTGTATCATTGAACATTAACTTAATTTGTTTCAAATCTGCATTTGATTTGGCAAGGAAACCATTTATCTTTATGAAGAAAGCCCTCATAAAATAGAGAGTTTAGGAGATCACTGCTTTAAAAATTTAATAGCCTTGTGTCTTACACACTAGAAAAATGAATTAAACCTTCAAATAGTATATGTCTCAATGTAACCTTTTTGCATTTCATACTATGTTTAATTTATTATATTCTGGAGAAGGAAAAATAGAGGACAGATCGCAGGATGTGGCTTGCTTCTGCAGTGCGTGAATAAAGGTGAGGTCTACCGCGTGACAGCACTGTGATTTGCTGCAAATCCTCGTTCAGCTGGTGCTTAAGTTGATGTTGTTATTCCTGGTGGTGCAAGTATAGGCTTTGTCCAGGATTCCTTGCACTCAGAAGGAACAGGGCACCGCTAAGAGGGTAAGAAACCACACCTGCGCCTTGGCGGGACCAAAAGGTACCCATATCAACGGTCTTTATTAAAAGAGGGCTGAAGCTCCAGTTTTTACTATCCCTCCCTTCACTGTGAATTTCCTTATTTTCTTTGTTGCCACCTCAATCTATGCTATATGTGGGCAACACAGAGCACCAGGTCAACAGAAGATAAAGCTTGGCGGGTAGTAAGCTTGAAGAAATAAACTTCTCAATTTTTAGTTGAGTGAAAATGCGGTTCAATTTATATTTTGGAATGCAGGGTCAGTACACATATTGCTGTATAAGTTTCACTGTTTCCTCCACCTTTACAACCACCATCATCACCAATATCACCACCATCTCCATCCCCTCCATCACCACCACTGTCACTAGCACTGCAAGTGATATAAAAGACTTCCGTGTGCCCAATATGCTAAACACTTTACATCCATTCTCTCCTTCAACAATACAACAGTGCCAAAAGGTACTATATTCATCCTTTTTGCCAGAGAACACAGGAAGCTGCAGAATGTGAACTGAATTGCCCACTGTCACAAAAGCAGAGAAGCCAAGACTTGAATCTAGGTATTTCTGAATCCAAAACTATGTTGCATTTTTGATTTGCTTTCACCAAACAGTTTCAGCTCACAATAACCTCTCAGTTATTTAGGACATTTCCTTTTCCAAAGACTCAGTTGCTGAACTATAATCATCTGCTATTTGAGCCACAGTCTGTAGAATTAGCCATGCTCACAGAACTGGTGAAGGGGCTCAGAAGCTTGGCTAGAGGATGGGTTTAGGAGAATGCCTGTGTGTCTCTACCGATCATTGAGAACTTCTAAGGCTGTTCTGGAAGCCTGCAGTGCCTCCTCGATTTGTGTTGACTTACCTACTCTTACCTTGCCTTCAAGGCTATTTTTTATTTTTTAATTATGAGCTACTTTATTGAGTTATAATTTACATACAGTGAAATTCACAGATCTTAAATGTAGGGTTCAGTGAGTTTGTATAAACGTACACCTGTGTACGTTACACCTGTGTAACCACCACCCTTAACAAGATACAGAACATTTCCATCACCAGGGCTCCTTTTCAGGATGGTAAAAAGTACTTGCAGAACAGTACTCCTTATTATACCATCTCCAGCATATCTCTTTTTTCTTTGAAAAAAATATTTACAATAAAATGGTCAACATTTATCTTATGCTTGCTATGCGGCAGATCTTGTGCTAGGTTCTTTCCCTGGACTCTCATTTAATTTACACATTTCTGTAGGTGGATACGTCATTATGCTCATTTTGAAGATGATAAAACAGGATTAAAGAGGTTAAAAGCAACCTGCCTGAGGTCACACATGAGGGTCAGGAACTGAACCCTAAGTAGTACGTCCCCCTCTGTATATTCCTGTCCCTGAGTACTCTGAGTACCCTGTTCTTTAGAGTTTGCCACCAAATTGTTTCATGTGTCTCTTTCATGATAGGACCCACCTAACCTTTAACAGCCCCCAGCAGCACAGAGCAGGATATTGGTTTTGTAGGGGCTGCTACGTGCATTTGTGTTTCTCGATTGACAATGCCTGTCAGCCAAAGACACCCAGGACACAGCTGTAACGCAAAGTTTGGTTTATTGGCTTGTTGGAACCAGGGAGAACCCATACCATAACACAAGCTATGTGTTACTGCAGTAGAAGGTGCTAGAACGGCTTATAAGATTTGGGTTTGTGTCAGGTGATTAGGAAGTAGAGTCAAGAAAACAGGAATTTGCTCTAGGTTGGGTACTGTGAGGAAGCCGTGGTCGTTCTCTGACCGTGTATCAATAAATCTGACCTATAGGGAAGGCAGACAAGAGCAAGGCTAGAGCTGTGATTGGTAAGGAAGCTGCAGTCACTCATACTGGCTGGGAAAGCAAGATGGTTGGTATTTTGTGGTTGGACGGTGTTCACGTTTTGTCTGTGTTCAGGCATGATTGCAGGGTGATCTTGTTTTTGCCTTACTCCATGATGGGCACAGAGCGGCATGGCCAGATGCTGGCGTTCCGTAGGATTGTTAACGGGCAACGGAAGAATGCCATGGCCTGCCTCTGAGTCCCAGGCCACGTCTCAGAATTACAAAGGTCTGGCTCTTAATGTCAGGTCAGCTCCCAGCTATTAGCGACTATTTTCCTTTTCTCAACTGATCGTTGTCTCTCAGGAAAATATCCCTGGAGCTCAAAACCAGTAAGGATGGCTTCAAAGCCAACCTAAGAAACAGGAGTCAAGGCAGGAGCTAGGCTCACCAATGGGTCATGGACCACCCTGTCTGAGCTGACACTGAGACCTGCTCCCAGACAACTGTGTCATGGGCGTTGGAGGCAGACAAGCACGATGGCCAAGAACAGAGGCTCATACACAGGTGGCTGGGAATCATATTTTGTCTCCACCTTGCATTAGCTCTAGGATCTTAGATACGTCTCTGAACTGCTGAGCTACCAATTTCTCATCAGGTAGAAGGAAATGAATAATAACACTCTTCTCACAGGATTATCGTGAGAATCTATGAAATAATATATAGAAAGTGCCCACCAAGCGACAGACACATAGCCATTCCTCAATAAATAGTAACGAACATGACCTTTCTCTTCCGCCACTCCCCTCCTCGCTCAGAAGGCCATGAGCCACGGGTCTCCTCTCTTTCCTTTAAACGTGCCAAGCATTTCCCGCCTGGGAGCCCTGCTTCGTCCTGGTGTCACTGCCTGGCAGGCCCTGCCCCATACACTCACAGAACTGTGTGGTACGTGTTTACATCCTCATCCCTGGAACCTGTAAATACGTTACTTTACATGACCAAAGGGACTCTGCATGTGTGAATAAGTTAAAGACCTTAAAAGGAGATTATCCTGGATTATTCAACAGGGTTCAGTGTAATCACAAGAGTCCTTCAAAGTGGGAAGAAGAGGCAGAAGAGGCAGAGAGATAGGATTGAGAGGGACTAGACCCACCATTGCTGGCTTGGAAGGTGAAGAAGGGGCCACAAGCCAAGGAATGTAGGCAGCTTCTAGAAGCCAGAAAAGGCAAGGAGATAGATTCTCCCCTAGAGGTTCCAGGAAGGAATGCAGCCCTGCGGACACCCTGACTTGGGCTCAGTGAGACCTGTGCAGATCTGTTTCCTACAGAACTGTAAGAGAAATAGATCTGTATTATTGTAAGCTATCAAGTTTGCAGGAACTTGTTTCAGCACCAACAGGAAACTGGACCTTTCCACTCAAATCTCAACTCAAATGTCACCACTTGAGAAATCCCTCCTAACTGTGCAATTTAAATTACACACTCCTCCAGTGTATAGGGGGAAGGGGAAGCTGGGACGAAGTGAGAGAGTGGCATGGACATACATACACTACCAAGTGTAGAATAGGTAGCTAGTGGGAAGCAGCTGCATAGCACAGGGAGATCAGCTCGGTGCTTTGTGACCACCTAGAGGGGTGGGATAGGGAGCGCGGGAGGGAGAGAGACGCAAGAGGGAGGAGATATGCAGATATATGTATATGTACAGCTGATTCACTTTGTTATACAGCAGAAACCAACACACCATTGTAAAGCAATTATGCGCCAATAAAGATGTTAAAAAATAAGTAGAATAATAAATTACACACTCCTCTCCTGTCCCCCAGTCACTGTCAAAATAGCTAGTTTTGATTTTCACTCAGTACCTATCGCTATTTGAAATCACCTTCAAACTTATTGCTTTAGTTGGTTCTCTCTTGCCTCGTGAGAAGGTAAACACCATTAACAAGCGAAACATGTTCACTTCTGTATAAACAATACCTAAAAGAGTGCCTGGCACTTGGCAGGAGTTCAGCTGGTACTTTTTACCTTTCATATTTTTCAAACTGACCTTCGGGGAACTCGACTTGACATATGGTCTGACATATGCAATAAAATAAGGAATTTAGACTCAATTTACCTAGGAGTGTAAAGAGATGCAATATCAGCATATTTAGGGCATGAGCATTACCATTTCTCCATTGTAGGAAAATACAAGTAGTTTGTTTTCATATTCTTCCCTATTGAGCCCACACAGGGCATCAGAATCCTTCTTAACATAAAGTTCAAGGCAGTCATTATGAACCAATTGCAGTCGGAAGACTAGATGGAATTTATGTGCCATCCTCAGAGAATAATGCCTGGGGGGGGAAAAGGTTCATATTGTAGAAGGAACTAGGGACATTAAGGCTGGGGGGAACAATGATAATCATGCAATAATAATTGATTGATTAATTGATTGCTACATGCCAGGTACTATTTGAAGCTTTGATAAGCAATATCTTACCCAATCCTCACGTCAACCTTATGAAATGGGTTCTATCTTTACCCTGTTTTCACAGATGGGGAAACTGAGGCATAGAGAAGTACCTTTCCCAAGGTCACACAGCTAATAAGCAGCAGAGCAGATATCTGAAACCCAGAACTTTAATTCTGGACGTCTCCCAGTTAGTTATTATATACATTGTCAGCCTGGGATATGGAGTGTGAGATCTCTTCCTCTGAATATCTGAAGGGCTGCCAAGTAGAAGAGGATGAGACCTGTTCTATGTGGCTTCAAGGTTACTGAGACAACCTGTCACATTTGCATAATACACTCCCATGATTCACACATTTTTATCCTCAGAACAACCCCACGTGGTTGCCATAAAGACACAGGAATCTGCGCCTTGGAGAGGAGAATTGCCTTGCCTGACCCACACAGTTCAAAAGCAGCCTAGGCAGACTTCAACCCCGATTCTCTTTACTGGGTGTCCTGGGCTTGGTCCATTATGCTCAATTACCTGTAGCATTAATTCAACAAAACCTGACTCTCCTGATGCTATAACTCTTGCACTCTGCTAAGCTCTGAGATTCGGAGATACAACAAACCTGCTTTTAACAAATGTAGAGTCTGGTAGAAGAGACGCAGGATAGCCCCTTGCAATCTGGCATTTGGAAGCCACAGGAATCACAAGGAATGGACAGGAGGACGGAGAAACGGAGGCAGACATATGTCTAGGGTGAGAAACCCATGGAGGGCAACGCATGACACAGAGGACACATGGGTGGGCAGCCGCCTCAGAGAGACCATTTTCGTTCATTGTAAGAAAGAACTTCCCACCAAATGCGCCAAAGGTAGAGAACTCATTTAATCTGACATCATCATAGAAGGATTTCACTGGCTTATTTTTAGGCCACATGGTCGGAAGAACTCTACATATTGGATAAAAGGTTGAATTTGAGGACCCTTTAACCCTCTCCCAGCCCAAAACATGCATGAGATCTTGGCTTCTCCATGAATTATTTGATTATTCACACAATTCAATTCTGTGTCACAGTTTTTGGCAGGCACCACACCAACAAGCTTCAGGCCTTGAGGGCTCTACCCCTGGGTTTGAAAATTTCTCAGCCCAAGGGAAGAGAGGCACCTGAACCACCACCACATTTTCTTGATAAGTGAGTCCTGGAAGATATATGCTCAGTGCTAAGTGTTGCTCTTCTGCTGGCTCCAAAGAATTTTCTGTAAGGCATCCCTCATCTTCAGAAATGATCCTAGAAGGTAGGCTGTTCCCATTTCAACACTGATTTACTCATTCATTCCACGATCATTTATTAAGTGCCAAACCCTCTGCTAGGTGCTGAGAGAAACGTATTCAACCCAACAACATGCCCTCTTAACTCCAAATGTGAGTGAGATAAATCACCATCAACTGAGGCCTAAGGGGACATGATTGGTGTCTGGAATCCTTGGACCATTATCAGGGAGGTAAAAAGAACCTGGAACTGTGACTGTTACTTGTTAGGAAAGTCACAGGAACAGGAACTTTCAAACAGGTAATAAAAAGAAGTGGTAATAATAAATAGGGACGGTTTTGTTCCATAAGAAAGATTGTGGTAGACAGAATCATCACACCCCCAAAGATGTCCACATCCTCATTCCAGAATCTGCAAGCATGTTACCTTACGTGGCAAAAGGGAACTCTGCTAATGTGATTAGGTTAAGGGTCTGGAGATGAGAGATTATCCTGGATTATCCAGTGGACCCAATGTCATCACAGGATACTTATAAGAGAGACGTAGGAAGTCAGAGACAGAGAGAGACTGGATGACACTGTACAGCTGGTTTTCAAGATGGAGGAAGAGGCCATGGGCCGGGGAATGCAGGCAACTTCGAGAAGCTGGAAAAGGCAAGGAATGGATTCTCCCCTAGAATCTCTAGAAGGACCACAACCCTCTGACACCTTGATTTTAGGACTTCGACCTCCAGGACTGTGAGGTAATAAATTTGTGTTGTTTTAAGCCACAGTGTTTGTGGTAACTTATTCCAGCAGCAACAGCAAATACAATACTATTTGTTGAGTTGTGCGTGTATCAGATAATTTACATTCATGTATTCAAAAAAAATTTACTGAATAAGTATGATGCTCCAGCAATTCTGCCAGCTTCTGAGGGTACAGCAGTAGCCCAAATAATGAGGAACTAATTTATAGTCCAGTGAGTAAAAAATGAGAAAACAGCCCAGTAAGCTTGGTATTGCTACGCCCATTCTAGTGAGAAGCAAATGAAGACAAAGAGGCATAAACCAACTTCTCCAAAGTCTTTCGAGTTATAGATGGCCCAGCCGAACTCATCTGTCTCACAAAAAACCAATGCCATTTCTACCACTTTCTCATTTTCCTTAGGGACAGCTCAACGATGCAGACCTAAAATTCTTTCACACGCATAACCGTCTTAGTTTCCTCTAAATTCCCTGAGAAGCTGCACACGTCCTTTACTCTGATGGGACAGGGGCCACTTCTAAAGCTGCTTTGAACCATGGCACTTCTCAACTTTCTTTTCTTTTGGACCACAGACATGTATCTTGTTATAGGCAGCCCCTAATATTTTGACTATTTTGATGCAAATCCATCACCCCTAATAAATTCCCCTGCTTTCCAAATGCAATCGATTTTAGAGGCATGAAAGCAAAAACTAAGTAAGCCCTGACAGTCTTTGCAAGTGTCCGTGACAGGAGAGACCTAAGTGGCTGAAAGCTATTTTCCTCACCGTCAATCTGCCAGATGATTTTCCTTGCACAAACACATACTGATACGGTCTGGCTAATGCTTGCCTTTTTGGACATATGTGAGCAAATAAATGTAATTACGAGAAAGATGTAATCACAATTGCTTTGCTATTAAAGCTGCTGTACACTCTCGTGGCTTGGTTAACAATATATGCAGAAGGGTTGAATTACTTGCTACTCTCCCAGGAAGAAAAACATGCCAGAAGTATGGCCTCCTTTATATTATATCTGCAAAACACAACATTTAAATGCATAATTTGACTTTCCAAGAATCGCACCAGAAAACCTTTTAACAGAAACAGCAGGGAGAGAAAGCTTTTTAAATCATGATACTCCATGAAGGATTATGAGAATGGAGGTCATCGCATGAGACAGAATTGCAAATACAATGAGGAAAATCTTTCTCCTCTGTGTAAATACATGGGAACAATTTATTCTTCTCTGTTGAGCTATCAGGGGATATTTTCAGCTTCTGGAAAAAGAAAAGGAAAGAAGCCACCATGGCCAAATGGATCTATTCGGGGTGACGTGCTTGCTGGTACCTGGTAGGAATGGTCAGCTTCTCACATACTGAACCAGGCTGCCTGAGAAGATCCCCCTGAAGACTTGTTTCCTCATAGCCTGTTAAGCTACTGGGCACACACAGAGGCTGACAAGATTCTCACCTGTATTCAGTCCTTAAAGGAAGAAAAAGAAAGGGCAAGTCTATCTATGTCACAATGCCTGAAAGCCAGCATACCAGGCTAGTGGTCCATTTGACATGACCAGGCATTGACCATATTCATGTTCAATTCAGCTCCCAGAAACATCCAACTCTACCAGTTGGGTTCTTTGGCCAGCACTGGGTGCCGGCCTCTTTGGTGAGATTGTCAGAGGGAAAGAGGTTACTCA
>NW_006779163.1:3854100-3892818 GCF_000442215.2 Lipotes vexillifer | reverse complement strand
GAAAGAGGTTACTCAACAATACATCTGATTTCTATGTCATAACAAAACATCTATAAAACTAACACCTTCATTTGGCATCTCTGTGTGTGAAAGTACACCCAAACATGGGTGTGCCTTCTTTAGGACTCATTATGGACAGATAGTTAGTCTTTTTTTTTCACTTGGCATTTCTTGATCACTTATAATAAGCTGGACAACTATTTCAACACTGAGAATGTAAAGGGTAGTAAGACACACGGAGTTCTGCCCTCAAGCATAACATTATCTCGTTGAGACAGACAAATGAAGGAATAAACAGACCGTATCAATAAAAGGCAGCCAGTGCTATGTGAGAGTAGGTGAAAGAGGGCTTCTTCTTTGGTTCTTTGCCTACACAAGGTCTCAGAATCTTGACTCCGATTACAAATTGGGCTCACCAAGTTCAGATACTTTAATTAAACTCCAAAAACTTTTTTGTGTTGTTTTGTTTTTAACAGGACTTTGTAATGAGAGCCAAGCATTTTATGTGAGTGACTGATACATAAAATAAAATAAACTATATAGTGTTTCCTTTATGATGAACTTCAGTAATGTATTTCTTCAATGCTATAGCTCAGGGTTCTTCACATTTTAGCATAGCTGAAAATAGGATGATGCTTCCTCTAGCAGTGGAATCTCAAAGTTGCAATGACAGTATTTTACCTGTCTTAGATATACATAAAATCATGTTGTGTCTTACTCTTAGATGCAAGGAATTATAATTTATATGAATATATTCATATATCAATAGCAGCTATATACAGAGTACTGATTACATAGTGGTGTTGCTGATAAACGCCAATTAGACAGTAGTGTGCTGATAAACGTTTAACAACCAGCTCTCTGATTTGTATCATTTGCCAAATGTTCCTAGTGTAAATCCTCCTACCGTGGTCAATTTCAAGCTAACAAGGTCACATCACTGAATGTAAGCTGGGATGAGATGAGCACAATGGGCCTGGAGAGCCTGGACAAGCCAGCCCCAGCACACCGCTGCACGAATGCAAATCAACCTCCTTCCCCACCAGCGTGGCTCGGGCTATAACAACCTGTAAAGCCCTATCAGTGTTTTTACTTAATATCACCCTGTCAATATCAAGTTATATATAATCTAAAGTTTGAATCTGACATTAATTTGCAGTCCCTTCTTACTAGAATCCTCGCCTCTGTTTTTGAGGGGAATATTTCTGTCCTTATCCTGCTTAAATCCTGTTTCTTGTTATCTGGTTTGGTGTCAGCTGCTGACTCTAGTTTTTGTACAATGATATTCCACATTCCACAGTAATCTTCATTAGAAATGGACAAATGTATACAGGCTTTATATGAATTGCAGAGCACAGTTGGTGTTTGTCTGAAAAATGTTTTGAGTTTGAACTTGAAGACTGAATATTTTTCCTCCATGAGCGGAAAAAACAAAAAGAATGTCCACTCTCACCACTTGTATTCACTGTTGCACTGGGTGTTCTAGCCAGTGCAATAAGGCAAGTAAAAGAAATAAAAGTGATCCCAATTGGAAAGAAATAATTAAAACTGTTCTTAATCATATATGATGTGATCTTCTATGTAGAAAATCTGGTCGAATCACCCAAAATGATACTGAAACTAATAAGTGAGTTTAACAAGGTTGCAGTATACAAAATCAACATACAAAAATCAGTTATATTTCTATAAATAAATAACTGGAAATATAAAACTTCAAATACCACTTACAGTATCATCAAAAACTATGACGCTTGAAATACTTAGGCATAAATCTAACAAAAGATGTGAAAGTCCTATACTCTGAGATCTATAAAGCTTGGCTGGAAAAATTAAAGACCTAAATAAATGGAAAGATATACTGTGCTCATTGGTCAGAAGCCTGAATACGGTTAAGATGTCAATTCTCCTTAATCTCTCAGCAGGCTTTTATGATAGAAATTGATTATATTCTAAAAGTCATATGGAAACGCAAAAGCTAATACAGCCAAAATAACTTTTAAAAAGAATAAAGTTGTACAGCTTACACTCCCAGATTTCAAGAGTCATAATAAAGCTGCAGTGATAAATGTACAGGCAACTGATTTTCTACATGGTACAAAGGCAATTCAGTAGATGAAGGGTACTCTTTACAACAAATGGTGCTGGAACCATTGAATATCCATGCAAAAATGGATAACTTTGATCCATACCTTGAGCAATACATAATATTAATTCAAAATGGATCACAGACCTAAAAATAAAACCTAAAACTATGAAACTTCAAGAAGAAAACATAGGAGAAAGCCTCTCTGACATTGGATTAGGCAATGATTTCTCAGATGTGACATCAAAAGCACAATCCATAAAGTAACAAATTGATAAATTGGACTTCATAAAAATTTAAAATGTCTACTCTTCAAAAGACACTGTTAAGAGAGTGAAAGGACAAGCCACAGACTGAGAGGAAACTATCTGGAAGTCATATACATGGTAAAGAATTTGTATTCAAAATATAGAAAGACCTCCTGAAAGTCAGTAATAGAAAACAAACACCCAACAAATAAAAAGACTGCATGGGTAGCAAGTAAGCACATGAAAAGTTGTCCAATATCATTAGTCCTTAGGGAAATGAAAATTAAAACTACAGCAAGATACCACTACATACCTATTAGAATGACTAAGACTAAAATGACCCATCATACCAAGTCTTGGAAAGGATGTGAAAGAACTAGAACTCTCATACACTGCTGGTGGCAATGCAAAATGGTACAACTACTTTGGAAAATGATTTGGCAATTTCTTAAAAAGTTAAACATCCACCTATCACATGATCCAACCATTCCATCCCTAGGTATTTGCCTAAGAGAAATGAAAATATTTGTGCATACAAAGACTTTTACACGAATGTTCATAGAAGCCTCATTTGTAATAGCCCCAGACTGGAAAGTCCCCAAATATCCCATGATAGCTGAATGGTTAAACAGAGGTATAGTCATACAATGGGATATTTGTCAGCAAAAGAAGAATGAACTCTTGTTACACACTGCAACCTGGATTAGTCTCAGAATAACTGTGGTGAGAGAAGGAAGCCAAACAAAAAATGAGAACATACTGTATAATTCCATTTATATAAAATTCTAGAAAATACACACTAATGTATAGTGACAGAAAGCAGATCCACAGTTGCCTAGTGAATGGGAAGGAGTGATTACAAAGCGACACAAGGAAACTTTTAGGGGTAAATGGATATATCCATTATCTTGTGTAATGGTTTCCCTAGCATCTACATATAACAAAACTTATCAAATTATACATTTCTTAAATGTGCAGTTTACTGTATGTCAATTATATCTCAATAGAGCTTTTTTTTTAAAAAAAAAAAAAGTATAGATACTGGAATGGTTTTAGTGCCAGAATTCTTAAAATCTGCATACCAAGTAGATTAATGATTCGGAATAAAGAAGTAGATGGACTAATTTAACAACCATTTTTAGCACAATTTATTTGTTCTGGACAGTGGATTTTCAGTGCTAAGGTATTAGGTAACCAGTCTGATCACCTTCTTCCCTTTAAAGTTGTTTTGTTTTGTTCTTTCGGTTACTCTGTATTCATTCACTCACTCACTCATTCAGTAAATAATTATTAAGTACTGACTAGCAGCCAGCACTCTTCTAATACAGCATTTTTTTAAAAATGAAGTCTCCATTTCAAGGAACTTGCAATCGAGTGAAGCAGACAGGCAATTAAAATGCAGCACTAACAGATCTCTACCCTTCACTGGAAATTATTTTGTGTACCTACTACGTGCCAGACAATGTAAAGTAGAAGTGAGCTAGCAACTAGGTTTCTATGCCCTGGGAATGTGAAGCCCAAGCTAAGAGATGAACATCAAAGGAAAGACTATAATAAACTGTGTGCCAGGTGGCAGCACGCTGGGGAAGCAACATACAGAGAGGTCATCCCAGACTCCCACAGAAAAAGATGCTGAAACTGTGGTTCTCTAGTCATTCCACGCCATCTCAAGTAGCTGATTTATACCTTTATTTCCTAATGTTGTGTTCTAGGATGGGAATCTGGATGGTCCTATGTGATCAACACCACAGTCAGTCCTCCCTGAAGCACCCAAAGATAAAATATGTATAATACAGAAAACATCAGGCCCAGGTCCCAACAATATAGGAGATACCCCACTGTGGCCAAGAGATACTTTAACTGTGACTGGGGCATATTCAAGTCATTCCTAAGTAGATGAGATATCTATTCCCCCAAACTTTCCATTGTCATATCTTTGGAACAGCTCTCCATGTGGCTATTTTTAGCTACATCACTATAGTAAAGTCCAATCAGCTGAGTCATTAAATACTGAGTAATGCCACTGTCTCCCTAATAAGAAAGAATAAATTTTTAAAAATATGCCTAGGAAAAAACGCATATACGCCAAAGGTGCTATAGAGAGGGGGTAATTCCCAGAGGGGTTTAAATTCCAAATCAAATCACCTTTCAGAAGCCAGCAAGAACATTTATTCAATATCAGATATCAGATTTTCTGTGCTCAGAATCACCTCTCTTTGAGGCCTTCCTCGAGAAGAAACGTGAAAGTTTTTTTCTTTTTTTTGCATGAACAGTGCATCAACAGTGTTCCATGAGATAACATAAAAGGATAAAGCAGCTTTTTTTCTACAGTGCAAAGTGGTCTTACATGAAATGTGCTATCAGTTACATCCTCCGAGACGCAAGTGTTCACTAGAGTAGTCAAGTAAAGGCAGTGACAGCAGCAAATAAGCATTCTTCTCATCACCTGGCTTTTGAGAGGGGAGCAGTTTTAGTTGGGCCAGAGTAATCACTAGGGTTTCTTCTCTCAGAAATCTTTTATTCCTTTTATTTGTCCTTTGGCTTTATCAGATACCAAACCAATTTCTCCTATATTTAGCACATTGGTCAGTACAAGCCTCCAAAGTAGGCAAGTGTCAAGGAATTATAGATTATTTGAGCTAGAAAGAGTTCAAAAGCATCTAACCCAACCTTCTCATTTTACAGACAAGGAGACTATAGCCTGGAGAGTTCGGGGCTTCTCCAGTACTATCTCATTTCCATTCATCCAATACATACCTGCAATATGGCATGCATTTGTCAGCAAGTCGCCCCAACATGCTGGGTTGTAAGAGTTACACTAATTTTTTAGATGGGAAAAATAATGGGACTACTAAGACTTATAAGTCATCTGAGCTATGAAGTGACATAACTGAACTTCAACTTGGATCTTAAGACTCCGAGTCCCGTGTTCTCTCCAACATAGGCTGATTTACAGCTCATGAGCCAGGATTCTAACACTTTCTACCAGTGAAGAAGAAGGACCTGACAGTACAGCCGTTTAAATAACTTTGCCATGGCGAACCCTGTTATGCCCTCAACTCCTGGCTGTGAACCTACTTAGGCGGGTTCTCACCGAAACGCTTTTCCATTACACACAGAAATGAAATAAATGGAGCACAGAGGATGTTCTGGGGGGAGAAGATCAAAGAATTCAGCTGGTTAGAGGTTGTGTCTGGGGAAAAGGATATTGTGTATGAGGTCTCATCAGGTTTGCAAATCCATCAGCTCCCCACTGAACCAGTCATCTACTGTGCATACAAGGTCCACAGTGATGTTTCCACAACACATGTCTATTCACATCTCTCCTCTCTTCTCCTTTGCCCCGACAACAAAGCACATGCTCATGAACAGGCTTACGAAACTCCTTGTGACATGAGCCCTGTCCTTCTCCATCTGCATCCTTCCTTAACAACCTGACCCGCTGCTCTGCCTGCTTTGTACACGCACACCTGCTTCCCATTCTTACCCTCTCTGAACTTCTCTCTCATGTATAGATCCTGGCACGAGCCGTTCCTTTAGCCAGTGAAACTCTTTTCAACCTTCACAACCCAGCTCAGATGGAAATCTCTCTGAGTAGCCTTGCCTGTGCCCTCAACCCTGTAATAAATGCACCTAGGGTGGGCCTCCTATTCTCTCCGTCTCACAGCCCTTATCACACTTTAACGCAAGAGCCTGTTTAATTGTGTCCATTCACCACTATGCTGTAAGCTCCCAGCTCACCAGCATACCCAACGCCAGGCTCAATGTCTTACACACAATAGATGCACAGTGATTATGTCAAACAAATGAATGAATGAATGAGTATATGAATGGATGAATAATCCTCTGACTTTGTCAACAAGCAGTTATACTAAAGCTGCTTCAATGGAAGGCAACCAAGAATGACTAGAGGTTTAGACCTGTCTTTCCAAGTGATGTTTTTCTGGAGAGTTCATGGGGTCAGCCCAAGGCAGCAATCTCTGTCAAAAAGACCACCCAAATGACGCAGAGAATGCATGTTTGCCACATATACACGACAGGCTCCAGGAGAATCCAGCTTGCTGTAAAGAATCATCAGCCAACAGAGGAGGCGACTCTAAAAGCAAACAGATAACGTCCTCTGTGCTACAGAATTTATTCCTCGTTGATACCTAAATGGAACCTGAGATAGACAGAGGCTTAATGAACAAAGACTCTAAAAGAGGCAGCCCGTCCATGGGTAAAATGAAATCACTCCTGAGTACCTCCAATGGACAGCAGTTATGAGCTCCTGTACACAATTTAAAGGTAATCTTGTAATTTAAAAAGGAAAAAAAAAATGCCAATCGAACCTAATGGCAAGTGACATTTTGGCTCAGCTGCGATTAGAATCAAGCAACTTTCTTCTGGTGCTTTAGCGGCAGTGGCTTCCCTGGGTTCACAGAGGGTTAATTCTGTGATCCTTGGGGATGTCTTAATGGCCCTGGTTATCCAAACCTTGATTCAGAGCAGAGGCTGCAGATCATGTTTTCTCTGCACACCCACAGACATATTAGGACCTGAAGTGGAAATGACAGGAGGAGAATATCTCCTTTCTCTTCGGAAATGCCCCAGGAGAGTTTCCCACCGCGACCTCCTCAGACCCTGACTTTACATTAGAGTTATTGTCCTGAGAGGAGATTCAGTTAGAGCCTCCGATTCATTTCTTATAGTGCTCTCTTGTTTATTCTTGGCAGCAACTAACTTGTAAAATTTTATTATGATTTTTTTTTCTTGGTTTGTGTCATGGAGGGGATAAAAAAAAGCGCAATGATTCTATCATCAGTCCTAAATGCAGTTGGATAAATCCACACCAAGGCTGTGTGTCTGAGGGGAAACAGGGTAACAGGTTGTTCTGTTCCCAGTGGTCATTCTCTGGGTTTAGAGCTGTGCTCCTAACAGCCCAGAAGACTGAAGGAAAGAGGAAAGCGTAAGCTTGCGGGTACCACTGGGATGGCGCTAGAGCTAATGTGGATTTCCGATTTCATCCTCTCACCAGACTGGTATTAGGGTGATCCTTATCAAGCACCATGTGATCAAACCACCCCCACCACCAGTTGGTGATTCACCAAAATTACCACGGCTCACCATAATTGCCACATTGAACACTTCCCAGATTCAACTGCCCCTAGCTTCAAGCTATACTCCAGTGACACTAAAATGTACACATACCCATTGATGGTCCACTGTTTCATGACTGTTAATGCTTGCTTATGCTGTTCTCTCTCTTAGAACATCCTGTATTGTCTCCCTCCATGCTTTTCCCCCTAACTGCTGCTACTCACTGGTCCAGAATCAACTCCTCGGACATCATCTCCACCAAGCTGGCCCCAAACACCCTATTGAACTTTCATCAACCTAGTGAAATAGTCCATTTGATTTTCTTTACCCCTTGTCAGACTACACTCTACCTCACTATTCAGACCAGGCTCTACCCACCTTTATGTTTCCAGAGCCTAGCACAGCAACTGGTACATGGGGGTATCCAGTACAGCTTCACTGGACTCTTCATGTTTTAGACTGGAAGTCATTACCAGAATGAGAAGTGATCTCATTTTGCAAGTCCTGGTAGCCATTTCTCCTATTTGCCTGCACAGCACATGATTTAACTCCACTCACAGTATTCCTTGGTATTTCTTTAAAATTTCTCACTTACTTGTCTATTCTCTTTCTGGATCACAGGCTTCTCAAGGGCAGAAATTACATCTTCTTTGTTAATGGGCCATGCATAGCACCTAAAACAAAATAGGTGCAGAATAAATAAATGAATGAACAAAGTATGCAGAGAAAGAGTGCCACTGATTAAGCATTTAACACATCTTAAGGGTGGCCTCTGGCAACTCCCACCAGAGGGAGTTTTCTTTGGAAGCCATGATCCCATAAGCATTTCTTCCAAAACAGGAACAGATGGGAGAGAAGCCCTTCCCAGTAGGAGTATTATACCCCTGCCCTGCACCTTCTGTAAAGCCCAGAACACCATACTGCCATAACGTGATGACAGATGAAAACTGTAAAATAAAATTCAAGCTCATCTTGCAATTTTGTGTTTAGCCTTCTGTTACCAACCTAGGAGGTGCTTATAAAACAGCTTGAGGATTTACCACTAATACCTTCCTGAATACAGCATTGTCTTTTGGCAGTCAGGACTCCACCAAATTGTTGTTTGGGTGTTGGGTGTGTTGAGGGGATAGGGAAGGTGCAGAGAAAAACAGTGGGATCACTCTTTCCGCTGTGAGTTCATTTTAGCTGGGTACAATGGTTTTTGAGTTTTTATAATGGCCCAAATAAAATGGATGGGAACATCTGCAGCCCCAATCTACATGATTATATTCTCTTCGTCTGGGGTTTGTTGTAATACACATTTCATTCTCTCCTCTACACTGGACCATGTCCATCCCTCTAGCCTGAGGAGCAAGCAGAGTCCATTGCCTTTCCCTCCAGCCTCTGGAGATCCCAGGCTTACATTTGATTTCAAGGAAGAAAACCATATTACCAAAGTCAGTATTAGAGCGAATTGTAGTTGACTTGGACAACTCTCTCAAATTTGCTCAAAGTTTCTAGCTAAACCACGATTCTAAGGAACCATTTTAAGGGATGGGCTGTGTGACTCAGGTAGGTATCAGATTGGACTCTTGAAGGGCGGGGATGAGCTTCGCTTTACTGTGGTTGGGGAAGAAATGGATGCAACATGATCAGAGACAGGACTCTGGCATCAGTTTGATTTGAACCTATAATTTATACTTTTGCAAGTTTTTTTTTTCAAGTAGACTTTTTATTAAAGTATAACATATAGAGAGCAATATGCAAAAGTATAACTACACAGAGAGATGAATTTACACAAAGTGAACACCCCCCATATAACCAGCATCCAGATAAATGAACATTACAAGAAAAACAGAAGCTCTGTCCTTGTTACCCTCTCCATCACTACCAAACTCCAAAGTAATAATTCTCCTGACTTCTATGAATTTTGCTTGCTTTTGAATCATAAAGTATGGAACCACACAGTATGATCTCTTTTGTACCTGACTTCTTTTATTCAAGGTAATATTTGTGAGATATATCCATGTTTGTATGTAGCTACCATTCATTCTCAGTACTATATATTATCCCATTGTGTTAATATGCCACAATCGATTTGTCTATTCCATTGTTGGTGAATGTTGGGCTGCTTCCAGTTTGGGGCTATCACGAAGCGTGCCTCTATGAACATGTCTTTTGGTGAACACAGGTGTGCATTTCTGAAAAAGTACATGGGACTTGACCTGCTGGGTCACAGAGTGTCTCATATTCTGCTTTAGATTGATCTAAACTTAAATTCACTTTTCCAGTTTCTGGTTGAGGGACCGCAAGCAAGCCATTTAAGATTTCTGAGCCTGTTTCTCTGGCAGTGAATGGGGAATTTTTACGTTGCAAAGTTGTTTTAACGATAAGATCAAGGAGTATAAAGTATCTGGCATAGTTCTGACATTTAAGTGATATTCTTCCTAAAGATATTTAGCACTCAATAAATATTTTATGTGCTCCCCTATCTTTTCAGCTTTTGTTGCAGGTTGGTTGGAATCCCATGATTTTAGCACTGGCCAGTGGGTATGAGTGGAAATGGGGTGTGCTTCTCACAGGCCCTCAAGCCACCTTCCAGCTCTCTCTTCTGCTGCTGCAGCAGGAAGCGTTTGAGTGGTGGCATCACATGAGGATAGAGTTCCCTAGGGTCCCTGAGTGACAGCATGGAGCAGAAACTCCACCGACCAGCACTGGACATGTAGCACGAGTATGAAACTTTTGCAGTGTTAAGTCACTGCCTCTACTAGGGTACACTTATTGTCGCATGCCGTGGACAGACAAATCCAGTACTCAACTGATGGGACGTGGCTTCACCCCAATGAAACCATTAGACTTTCCCTTTGAAGAGTTAGTTATGTGACTCAGACTCAACACAGACAGTACATATGACTTCATTCTTGAGTGGCAAGGAAATCTTTTCTTGCTGGGACTAAAGAGAAAGCACAGAAAGTGATCTTTTGCTGGAATATGTTAATTGAAGATTCTCTCTTCTCTGTTGAGAAACCAGATTGTAATTCCAAAACTGTGTCTGATGTACCCCAAACATAGCATGGCCTTCACAAAGAGAAGGCCCTTGGTGATTATTAGCTTAAAAAAATAAAATCCTCTCCCACCAGGTTCAAAGCCAGCCTCATTCTTTTGTTCCTATTATAAAGACTTTCTTTCTTCGTGTTCCCTGGTGTCTACGTGGCCTATGAGCTTTCTCCTAATGATTAAACTCTTAAAAATACTACAAAGAATGCTTAATAAGGCTTTTGTGTTTTCCTGGTTGCTATAGAGACTGTTTAGTGTAGGACTTTAAGTACGTGTAAATATGTATTTTGCACAGTGTTTAAAAACACGTATAATTTACCCACAGCCATAACAGCTACTTCAGAGTGTTGCAGTTCAGGGCGATAAGGCACATGTAAAGCATTTTACAGTGTGTTATTTATAGTTATTTACTTAATAGCCTACAACAGTTTCTTCCATTGTGCAAAGGAAATAGGCATTTACCCTATTTTAACAATGAATATCATTTACTCCATTGTAGCAACTGATAGTTTTGAGTCCCGGGCAGGCTAGCGGAATAGGCAATTGGTATATAATGTTGATGCAGGAACGGAAACCATGTTGACAGAGAGTTACTAGGAAAACAAAGAGTCTCCCTGATGGAGTCTTGAGCTCATTAGGGAAGTTGTTGACTGAGCTACTCTGGCAAGATTGGAGCCCCCTGTAAAGAGGCCACTCTCTGCTTTGAAGTTACCCCCAGGGATGCACCCAAGGGTGAAATAACACCAATAATAACAGCAGTAACAATTAATAGTTACTGAGCAAACCTGACTTGGCCACAGGCACGGTGCTGTTTTGCATTCATGATCTCATTTAATCTTCACAACACGGTGACTCCACGAGATGGGTACTGTTATTATCTTTGTTTGTCAGATAGGGAAACTGAGGCTGGAATGTTACACAATTTGACCAGAATTAGCACAAAACCGGTAGATGGTGGAGCCAGGAGTGGAATCCAGGTGTGTCTCACTCCAAAGCTTCTTCTCTTAAGCGTTGTTCTGCACCGCTCATTTTCTGCCAGGGAGTTCATGAGCCACAGAGGGGTTAGTTCTTTCTCAGCAATATAGCCCTGACCTGTAGCTCATGTGTGTGTGCATATGCATACACACACACACACACACACTTTCCAAGCACATAGAGTTTTGGCAATGATCAACTCTATTAGCCAAAAAATAAGATGTGACACAGCCACTGAGCTACACTGTCCAGGTCCTTTACACATGTCAGCTTTTAAACCTCACCACAATGTCAGGTGAGGGACTAATTACCCCTTTGTTCAGATGCAGAAGCTGACTCTCAGGTTAGGCCTGTCCAACATCACATAGCTTGTTTGCAGCAGCTTGTTTGCAGCATCATGCAGCTTGTTTTTAAGTTACTCAATACCAAACCAGGCATCACTCAAAACACCATGTCGTTATTTGAAAGCGCAGATACATGTAATGCGGTGTTTCTCAACAATGGGACCATTTGTCTCCTAGCGGACATTTGGTAAGCCCTAGAGACATTTTTGGTTGTCACAGTTGGGGGGAATGCTATTGGCATCTAGTAGGTAGAAGCCAGGGATGGTGCTAGACATCCTACAATGTACACGACAGCCTCTCAAAACAAAGAATCATCTGGCCCCAAATGTCAATGGTGCCAAGGCTGAGAAACCCTGATTTAATGTAAATAAATATAGTCTGAGATGGACTGGGTGATATTACGTCAGTTAAAGTTAAATTGATTAATCAAGTACTACTGGTTGCTCATTTATTAGCTTAGTTGAAAAATGAATTTTAAGATTCAGGATTTTAAAACTTTGAATAGTCAACTTGTCATTCTAAAACAACAACAATGTTGTTTTAGAAAGGTACCTAAAATGTTCTTATACACCAAAATATGTTCAATAAAATCTGTGATCAGGATGGACCTTCCAGCATCTGAGATGATATATAAGGTAAGAGGCTCTGATCTCATCAAGACACAGGGAGAACCAAGAAAGAATGTTTAGTTGCACAGTAAGCCTGATGAAGGAGGAATTATCTGTCTCATTTACTGCAATATTTGTCTTTCTAATTAAAATAGCTAGCACATGGTCAAAGCTCAGTCTCATTCTTCCATTGACTATGGAATACATGTTCCTGGTTTTTCCATAACTGAGTGAGTGACTGGCTCCCAGGAAGAACTGGAAATAGCTCCTGGTGAATCCCCCCACCCCATCTCTCTTCTCTCCCGTCTTCTCTTTTTATCCCTAACAATTATATGTTCCTAGATTCAGTCAGTCAGCAAACAAGTATCTACTGTGTGCACCCTCCTACTGGGACCTCTACTGGAGTCTCTGCTGGGCTGGCACTCATTCTAGTCACCATCTTGATTCCTGACTCAGAGAAAAATGTACATCACTTTTGCAAAATACCTTTAAGCTTCATAAGGTCAGGACTTTTCTCTGCCTCAGTCAGCTCAGTGTCCATGGAGGTGTCCTGTCCTAGGATAGTGGCTGGTATATAGGAAATGTTCACTAAATATTTGTTGACTAACTGAATACATTCTATGACAGTTAATAGAATACTCATATTCTATGATGATGAAAAAAACTTAGGAAACAGGAATAAAATTCAAGGTGAGCCAGACTGTTTAGAAAATGTAAACATTAGGATGAAACCAATTCTGGACAAGTGTTGGGTGGTATGCACAGGTATGAGCCATACCCACAGCAAGGAGGCTGGAAAGGCGTCAGAGAAGTGGGAAGAGTCTAGGGGAGTCCTTGGAGTAGAGACACCCAAGGGCTACTGTGTTGGCTAAATGCCTGGTCCGTTTACTGGCATCACAGGGGCTCTTTTGGGATCCCAACCTTGAGTGTTTTCACTATTTTAGCTACTTATACTTTGTCCCCTACTAGACCCAACCTTCTCTCTTCCATAATGAGCTGTCAAAGGTATGAGCCTAGATTCCCCAGAGTCCTTCCCTTAGGGGATCCTGGACTTTAGGATTCACCCTTGAGATGTAAAGGTAAAAAGAACTCTCCTTTATGGAGCCCTGTGCATGTGTCATATATTGAGCTAAGTACTTTATATCTATTATATCACAACCTTAATCTTAATTAAACTCTCACAAGGAGGGTGCAGCTATTCCCAATCTTTAGTTGAGGAAACTGAGAAGTAGATAGTTCACGTACTGGCTAATTGCTTTCGGCTTTTAAAAAATGCAGTCCAAAGAAGATGCCAAGTTTCTGGGTGGGAACTCAAAACAAGAGACTGGTGATGATGTTAAATTTCAATGCCAGTCCTTCATGTCATCACTGGCCTAGCTCCAGCTCCAACCATGCAGCTTTGCTGGGATTTGCAAGTAAGGAAGCAGGAAGGTGCTAAAAGATTTGGGGAAAATTAACCAAGCCAGAAGAGCTGTAACAGGAAGAAGTTAGCAGTGTCAATCATTGAGTCCAAGAGGATTTAAGGAATTCTAGTGTAACATTCAGCTAGAATTAAGATCTAGCCAGTGTGGTCCATGGGCGCAATATGGGGACCAGTAGAGTCATCAGTGGAAGTGATGCCTCAAATCAGACAGGTGCTCAAGCAACAGGATTACATTTATCCAAACCTAGGAGAGAGCTACAGGTCACATGGTCCACCCTGGACATTCAGGCTGTCTTGAATTAGATGAGAGGTCAAGATGGCAGCCCATGGGATGGGTGCAGGTCCAGGCTCCATTCACAGCATCAAACTAGAAAAATACCAGGTAAATCTCTATATACACGCATCTATGGAAAAGGGAGGAACAGGAGGCATTTATCTGACAAATATTCATTGAGATTTTTCTATGTTCCTGGCACTGGAGATGGAGTTGCGCGGGCAAGAAAGAGGCACTACCTTCACCGGGTTTACAGTCCAGCAAGAGAGACAAGATACAGGTCAGCCTCTGTTCAGCCCTGCTGCAATATTCACCAGTGGAGAAAATGCTGCTGACCTTCTACAGGCTTCTTACTCAAAATGTGGTCCACAGACAGCAGCCGCAGCATCACCTGGGAGCTTATTAGGAAAACAGAATCTCAAGCCTCACCCTAGACCTCCGCCTGAATCAGAATCTGCATTTTCGCAAGATCCCAGGGGGCCCATGTGGTCATTAAAGTTTGAGAAGCGGTGGTCTACAAGCCCTGCTTCCGGAGTGGGGTCTTTGGTGATTCCTCCGGGCACGCGGGGTGTGTCACTTCCTGCCACGACATCCTCAGAGATACGAAGGTTACACCAGAATCAGCAGAGATGAGACAAAGAGGAAGCAAAGTATATTCTCAAGAGCTCCTGGAAATAATTACCGTTCTCTTAATAATAAATGAATAGGCTCTGGTCCCAGAACACACTGAGAACAAAGCAAAACATGTCAATATAAAATCCAGCAAATAAAACAATCAATTTAAAATAGATTTCTCTAAATGGCTGCCTGCTTGTGCTAAGTGCCCCGCCTCTGGACTCCCATAGTGTCCTGGGCTTATTTCTCCCTCAGCCCTTATTTTTGATCTTGAAATTTTCTGTTTCTGTGTCTGTCTCCCATTCTAAACTGTAAGTTCTTTGAGGGCCCTCTTTCCTGAAAAGATTTTAATAAAGGGTCCTGGCATAAAAAAAAAAAAAAGTATTAGAGGCAGGGGTAAAAGACTGACAAAACAGTTTTCTATGTGAAATACTTTCAACAGAAGAGTAACTCATACAGTTCTAAATTCCTTCCCAAGTATGAGCTGAAAGGTCCACCCCCCCAACGCTTTCGCTGCCCATCCAACCCCATGTAAAGTTCTAGATTCTCAGGGCCTCATGTCAGCAATTAGCATTTGCCAGCCCAGTGGCTGGATTCTGTTCTCTTCTAAGACTTTCTGAAGTTCACTAAAGACAGCAGATGATACTCGGGTATCTCTCTGCCTTTCCACACTGACTCTGGGCTTACTTCAGCAGATAGGACAGAAGCAGAAACTTCTCGATATAAACTCAATATAAGCAGAAACTTAAAGGGCCATTTCCATTTACTCTCTCTCATTGCTGTGTCTTTGGCTTAAGATCAAGCCTAGACTTGCCTGCTGGAAGATGCAGAGTCCAGAACATGGGGAACCCAGTCAAGGTCAGCAAAGCTGCCTAACCAACCCACACCCAACCTCAGAGAAATAGCTAAACTCTACCAAGCCCAGCTCGATCCACTAGAACCACCTAACCATCTGCAAATTCAGAGCTAAGTAGATGTCCATCATCTGGAATCACTGAGTTTTCCGTCATTTGTTACACAGCAAGAACCAACTGCTGTAAGACATCAAGTAGAAGCAGCTTCCCTTCAGAGAGCATTTAACTCCTTTCACACATAAATCCTCTTTGCATTTGAAATCCTTGCTCATGCTGAGCGGCCTTTAGGTATGGTTCAGGAAAAAAAACAAAACAACAACAGCAACAAAAAAAAACTATGGAAGCAGACCCTACCTTCAAGCATAATCACATTTTGGTGACACCTGGAAAGTCATTTAGAAGCTACACTGAGTCGAGAAATGACCCCCAGAGGCTACTAATAGCAGGAACATTTTTAGAGTCAGTCTTGTTTCTTATTGTCAACGGAGGATAACTGTGTAAATTAATGCTTGTGTGGATATGAGGAGCAGAAAACAAATCATTTAAATAATTAAACAATTAAAAGGGGAAGTTAATTAAAGATGTATTTATCAGGACTCTTCTGTTGTTGTAAAGGATGGAAGCCAAACTCAAAACAAGCCAGAAATAAGGCCCACATTGGCCCACCTGACTGAGAAGTCATTCTCAGAAGGCTGCTGAGATACATCGTTCCCAGGGCTCCAGTGTTGTCTGTTCCCATTTTTGCAATCAGCACACATCTCCTTCAAGCATCTGGGGGAGACACTACAAGCAGCAGGGTCTCACCTCATCCTTATAACTTGGAGGCCCTGAGAAAGAGTAGTTTTTCCTAACAGGTCTGGCTCACGATGCCAAAGGAGGCCTCTGACTGGCCTGACTTGGCCCAACCATGGCTGAACCAATCATGATGGGCAGAGAGGTGGTGTGCTCTGATGGGCCAGGCCTGGGCATCGGGCCAGTCAGCAAGGTCAGCCCTTCCTGAACAACATGTACTGGGAGAGGACTGGTTTCCCAAATAGCAGTTCTGGATGAATTATACAGCTCTGCTCCTGACCAGCTGGGTGACTTTCTAAAAGTGATATGACTTCTCAGAGCATCCGTTTTCTCAGCTATTCAATTCTCAGCAGAGGTTATAGAGTCTACCTTGGATAGTTGCTGGAAGGAATCTGTAAAGCTCTATATGGAAGCAAGTTCTAATTCTACCTCGACTGCTACTACCATCAGCACTGTTGCTGCTACTAGAGTTATTACAATTAATAATAACACACCATGTGGGGCTCACTTTGGTCAATAATCAAAGAAACCGTGAAAGCCAAGTTTCTCTTTCAATGCCTTTGAACCCAGCTGAGTGGCCTTAAGTTGGAGACACTGGCTGTACCCTCCCAAATTCACTTTGAGTCTCTCTTTGTCTGATTTCTGACTTCCTTTATTTCTGCCCCTTTCTGTCGCTTTGTCCCTAACTGCCTCTCCCCAGCCCCTCTATTATGTTGTCTGTCTTTTATCTGTCATCTCTTGGTTTCCCATGATGCCCCATTTTCCCAGGTCCCCTGCCTAGGTCCCACTCCCCTCCTTCTCTCACCCACACTCCCTAGTGGCCTTGACACTCTCATCATAGACCGCCCCCCCTTGCTTCTACCACGCCAGCAGCACTGTCCTGTGCTTCCTTTTCCCTGTCAGAAACAGCTGTGTCCTGTCTTGACAGCTTAAACAAACATATTTTAAAAGGCAGCTCATGCCAACCTCTGGATGCTCGAGCCAGCACTGCCGGCTGATCCCCTACAAGAGTGAGGGTTCACCCAGCTTGCCAAACCTGAGGCCTCCATGTAGGCACAAAGGCCCCGAAGGGGTCCCCTGGCTGCTGTCATCCAGCCAAAGGTCCCATCCACCACCCAGACACCTGAGGAGCAGCAATGCTAAGGTGGTCACCCTGCTATTTGTTAGCAGTGGGCCATCAGGGAGTTTCCAAGCTTGGCTTTGATGAAACTGAAAAGGTTGAATCATTAAATGTTTAGAGAATGTGAAGCTGGCAGCCGGCCCTGTGTTTTCTGTAATATCCATTATTCCCGGAGAACACTGCTGCTTGCTGGGCTGGGAGGTACTCAGAAAGAGGGAAGGATCACCTGCTCACCTCTCAGCTGCAGGAGTGCCACCACCAGGGTGAGGGACCACGTGGGTGGTCTGGAGAAAGACTTGAGGGGCAGGGGAAGGGCCACCCAGCCTGGAGGGGGTGCAGTGGGAAGAAAAGAGATGAAGAGGGGGCAGGTAACCTGATAATTGCCGTCGATTGCTCCTCCGTAACTGATCAGACAGACATGGAGAAGCACCTGTTATGTGGATGGTGCTTTTGCGTATAAATCACCGGCCCCGGCCCACATCTCTGGGAAGAAGGCCTAAATACTAGTTTTGTCCCAGAAAATTTCGCCCCTGTGCACACCCTCAGTTTCTGTGTACACACCTCCCGACTGTGGTCAGACTTCTCTGAATTCCGGAATTCCACCTCCGACCACGTTTTTGCCATCTCCTCTGTGATGTATCAAAGGGGCTTGGACTCAACATGCCTAAGATTACACTCAAATTCCCCCTACCCTGCCACGTACCTGGTTCTGCCCTCTCTCAGGAAATGGTCCCACCCATGTGGTACACCAACGAGCCCCTGGACAAAGTCCTTACCAGCTCTGTTTCCCTTGCCTCTGCATCTAACCCCCCCCCAGGGTCCATCAGTTCACCTCCCAACCGAATCTCCAGCACATCCTGTCACTTCTTTGTAGTGGCCACCCCCCTACTCTGACACCACAGCCTCTTGGCTGGGCTCTCACCCAGACAAAGGCAGAGCTGCTCACTGACGTCTCCATGTAGTCAGAGCGATCCTTTCGAGACGCACATCTGATCAAGGCACCCACTGCCTGCTCAGAACCCTTCAGTTACTCTGAGGACAAGGACCCAGAAATTTTCACAAAGTCCTAGTAGGCGTGCTCTGGCCTCCCCTCTCCCCTCTGCTCCTCTCCCTCAATTCCCCAAAAATACCAGGCTCCTGTTTGCCCGTGTTAGCCCTTCCATCTAGAACTTTCCTCCACACTCTCTGCCATTCCATCCTCCTGCTGCAATTTATGTCATAGAGGTTAACTGCACAGTTTTGACTCATCAGTCAAAAGTCTAAAACTGTATACAGAAGAAATTCTCCACCCCGCTCTGTCCTCCGTTCACCAAGTTCCCTCCTCATACTCAATCCCTAGCTCCAGATACTTTAAGGGATTTTTTTTTAAAGCATATTTGAGCACATCTACACATATATCATCTTCTTCCAGGTTTTACACAAAGGGTAGCACAATATATACACAGATCTGTGCCTTGCTTCCTCTTTTCACTAAACAATATACCTTAAAGATCATTCCATTTGGGGCCACAAACTGATGCCTCCTTTTTTTATAACTGCATAGTATTCCATGCTATAGTTGTTCCATAATTTATGTAAATCATTCCCCATTCACAAAGCCATATGCTTCTTTTCTTTTTTTCTTTCTTTTTCTTTTTCTTTCTTTCCTTCCTTCCTTTCCTTCCATCCTTCCTTTCCTTCCTTCCTTTCTTTCCTTCCTTCCTTCTTTCTTTCTTTCTTTCTTTCACTTTTTACTATTTTGAACAATACTGTAGCAAGTAATAATGTACATATAGCTTTGGGAGCAAGTTTAGCTAAAGGATATAACCCTAGTAAAGGAATAGCTGGGTCTAAATGATTGCATACTTGCAATTTGGATAAATGTTGCTAAATTGCCTTCCATGGGGGTTTTAAATGATACTCTCATTCACAAGAGCCTGTTCTCCACAAGTTAAAAATTGCTGTTTTTTGGTTACTCTGGGAGGTGAAATACGGATTCTACTAGATATTTTTAAATGAAAGACTTAATAATTACCCAGTGCGATGCTTTCACTAATGATATCTAAGCAGCATACTGGGGACATAAGTGAAGTTGTTTGTGTCCAGAGACAACTGGACCCAGGTCGCCCAGACCCAGATATCTGGTGGCCTTGGGCATCAGTATCTCAGCAACCTGGACATGGTACTACTTAAGAAACTATGATTTCAAAGAAAAAAGAATGTTACTGGTCCACTTTTATCATTTAAAAATGGGTCATACATCCAACACAAAGACATATTTTGGTGCATATGAATTAGCTGGAGTAACAAGGGAACATTGGAGAAAAAAAAAAAAAGAGGAGACTGGAAAGGACACTTAGGTCTGGATTATAAAGAAAAATGCCTTCCCCAAACTGTGTGTGTGCAACCTCATACTCAGCTGCTTATCAGACTGGGTAGCTGATGAGATGGGCTCAGAGGGTCAGAGTGAATAAGACCACAGACTTGGCATTCAACCGTCCTGGTGCAAACTCCACCTCTAGCACTAGATGTGGAGCCTCCCAGAAGTTACTTGAGCTCTCTCCGTGACTCAGTTTCTTCATTTGTCATATAGGGGATAATAATTTCATTGGGTCGTTAGGAGGATTAAGTTAGATAAGCTATGAAGACTGCAGAGCGTTGTGCCTGGCGCCCTAAATGGTATTTATTATTCCCTAATAATGAGGGTCGCCATTATTTTATGCCATTAGTGTGTGAGCTACAACTCACTCAACAGTGTCAGGTACACGGGCCATGGGTCAGGCAGAACTGGGTGTCTTCCTGGGGTCTGGCTTCACTAGCTGACTATCATGGGTAACCGTCTCAGTTTCCTCACCTATCGACTGGGGATAACACGTAACTCAGATGACCTTTATAAGGATGGGATCAGATCACGTAAATACTAGAGTGCTTAGCACATAAGAAACTCCTCAATAAGTAGTAGCATCGTTTCCAATCTCAGCATCCAGCAGAGAGAAAGGCCTAAGGGAAATGCTTGCCGGGTTTTGTCTGGTAGGTTTTTTTTTTTTGCTGTGAGAAGTTGAGCGGGTTTCTCCTGCAGCTGGGACACAGATGCACCCCACCCACCCCCACAGAAGATCTGCAGCTTCTTCCTTTCCATCAGGTTGATGCTGTGGGCCACATGGAATCTGCAGCTGTGGGCCCCAAGCCCTTCCCATCTAGCTCCAGAAGTGAAAGCTCTAATTCACTCTGAAAGGGCTTCAGCACCACCCCTGTGAGGTCCTTAAATGTTTTATGAGCTCCCTGAAATGCTCAGATAATTAAAAACACTTTCTTAATTTAATAGCTTGGCTTAATGAAATCAGGACTTTATGTTTTATTTGGAAAGGGGTGAACATCCCAGTCACACTTATTAATATTTTTAAGACTATGCCCAATTGTGTCCAGGGATGGAGGGAAATCATTGCTTCCAGGGGGGAAATGGGCTTTTCTGAGCCTGTGACAAGTCTTGGGCTTATTAGAGCTCATTACATCCAGGAAGCCTGAAAACCTAAATTAGCAATCATCGCATATGACGTGGCAGGCTATTATTAAGGAGGCCACTTATTATAGAAACATGGAATTCTCAATTAAAAAATAGTCCACCCAGGCCCCAAAGGTCCGGTAAGATTACCTGTGCCATCCAGACAGTCATTTCAAAGGCTAAAGCAGAGAGAAGTCTCCTCTGAGAGCAACTTTTTCTGTCAAGTCAAATAATCATGATCCTCTTAGGAGAAAAATGCCGTAATTCAAACAGGTTGAATGCAAACCCAAATGGTTTGGAGTGACAGCGGGTGGAGGTATCAGTAAGAACCAAGAATGCCAAAGGGTAGTGGTCACTTGGTGTCCAGGAAGTGGGGATTCTTTAGAGGGCTCTGCTTGCTTCTTTCCAGGGTGGCCACATGGTACAATGCGATGAGCTTGGACTTCAAGGTCAGATGCAGTGGTGCTCTGGAACTTGCACAGCTCAGGAAAGCACACTACACATCTCTTCCCAACTCCACGGTCAATGGCATCATGTTGGTAGTGTGAAATCAGCCGTGGTGGGAGTATTTATACCATGGAGACAGGCAAACACTGCAAAGCAGTGCTTTAACTTTTCTTCGGAGAGCTGGTTGTTAAACATTAACCAGCACCACACAGCCGGCCCACTGTGATGATGATCATGGGAAATTTATTTAACTTTCCTGAGCCTTAGCTTCCCTATTAAAAGTGGAGATGAAACAACTTTCCGTGTGTGTGACTTCATATTATTTTTCTCTAAGGCACTCATCCTTACCTGACATTACAATAAATCTGTATCTGTTTATGTTGTTGTTATTGCGCTACTGTTACTATGTCTTTCTCCATAAAGCTCCTTTGTTTATCCAAAAATGTTTATCAAGCACCTACTATGTCCCAGCCACTGTGATGCAGCAGTGAACAAAACAGAAGTCTCTACCCTCGTGGAATACACAAAGCGGAAACAAACGTGTAAAGGGTGTGTACCCCAGATGGTGTTAAGCACTAAAGGGAAAGATGAAGTAAGGTGGGGAAGAGGACGTGGTAAGATAAGAAGCAGGCGTTGAAGTTTTCACTAGGGTACCACGAGAGCAGCACTGAGAAGGTGACATATGAGAAAAGAATTATAAGAGGCAAGAAGATGAGCCAGGTGGCCATGGGGAGACGAGCGTGCCAGGTGGAAGGAGGAAGGGGCAAACAGGTACGACTGTGCCTGCAGTGTGTGAGAACCACATGGGGGCACTGTGCTTGGAGCAGAGGGACTGAGGGCAAGGACAGCAGAAGATGAGATGAGAAGGGCAACAGAGACCAGATGTCACAGGGCATCATACAACTGACAGAACTTTCTGCAAGGACGGAAATGGTCTATATCAACGTTGCCCATGATGGTAGACACTAGCCGCGCATGCCTATGGAGCATTTGAAGTGTGGCTAGTCCAACTAAGGGACCTGCACTATCAATTTTTAATTTTATTTAATTGCAAATAATTTTCATTTAAAAATCCCACATGTGGCGAGTCGCTGGAATTTGCGACAGCTCGGTTACAGGCCACTGTAAGTGATTTTGGCTTTTGCTCTGCGTGAGATGAAGAGCCATCGTGGGACCTGAATGAAGCTGGGGTAAGATCTGCCTGAGCTTGCAAAGGCTCACTCTGGCCACTCTGCTCTGCAGGGAAGGCCAGGGAGGAAGCGACTACAATCACCCCGCAGGACTGACACGTGGCCCCAGGATGGAAGGGGCTGTATTTTGCTCTATTTCCAGCTCCTAGAACATTTACTAGAACATATTAGGTATTTAATAATTTTGAGGGGGATTGAATTTTAAAAATAAGTTCATGATTGGCTTACTCAAGGAAGTTATTTCTGCTCTGTCTCAATTTTATGGCTTAGCAATGACGTGTGGTCCAGCTTCTCTGTGGGTTTATGTAGATAAGAATTTTGCTGAGAATAAATATTCAATACAATCAATATATCTCAAAGCTTACCCCACAGACCTGAGTTTCATGGAACGTTAATGAGTGCCAAATATTAAAAGACAGACAGACAAAAAGTTCTACGAAGAAAAAAATTGGGGAAATGCTGGTGGATGCAAAATAAAAATGCCTTTACTGCAGTATCAATGCCTTTAATGCACTAATATAAATTGTGTGGCTCCAACAGGGGATAAACACGTGGGATGTATTTTCCAACTGTTTTTGACAATAGATCCCCTCGTCTTGCCTTAGTCGAGCATCTGGCTCAGTGGCTGTTCAACAGAGCACTCCTTAGGAAATATTGTGTTCGATTGCTGAGTAATGGAAAGGGATGGCTGAATGTAGGCTGCCACCCCCAGTCCTTCCCTAACACTTCACCCTGTTGTATTTTCTCTGTAGGATTTAACACTGTCTCCAACTATTGCCTTCATTTATGTGCTGACTTGCTTACATGACCATAACTTATGCTAGGATGAAACCCATGGGAGTTGAGGGGTCTGGCCTGTCCTGTTTCCAGATGGACTTCAGTGCCTAGCACAGTGGAAGGTGCCAATAAAGAGCATTCACTGAAAGACTGAGCTGGAATCTGTCATGACTGAATCCCTAGGATTGTGTGGAACAACCCTTAACCAGGCTCTGAGAATACAAAGGAGAATCTGGCACAGCCCCCGCCTTCGAGTTTCTCACTATGAGTCCAGGATTAAATATACATGCTTGAGAAGCAAACTGTTGAGAAAGGATAGAATCTGACAATTAGTGATCCCAGATAAATGCTATGGGAATTCAGTCCTCGGAGTCACTGGGGCTGGGTGTGTCAGGGGAGTCTCTGGAAGACGTGCAACTTGGGTCAGCCTTCGCAGTGAGGGTCAGAATGCCACAGAGAGGCTGGGGAAGGCATGTCAAGCACAACAAATGGTGTTTGCCCAGCAAAGAGCAGGACATGCGAGTGGACAGAGGCCAGTCTCCTTGAGTGGTGAACTGCAAGCTCCAAGTCTCACCCACCTGTGCTCAGCCATCTGCACAGAGTAGGTGGTCAAAAGGGGTGACCAAAAGGCCAGCAGTACAAATAGCTAATGTTAGCTAAGGGCATATGCTAAGCATTTTGCCAGGATCACCTATCTCATTTAACTTTCCCAGCAACCTAAGGGAGGGACGTTATGCCACTTCTATTGATGAGGAAGCTGAGGCTGGATTAGGAGTGAGAGAGTCTTAACCTCTATGCAGTACTCCCTCCTCAAATAACTAGACGTCCTGAGATCCATGGTGCAATAAAGATTACAGTACAGGACACAGATGCTGAAAGCATCCCAAAGTTGGGATCTCAGAGGTAGAAAGACCTATATTTGCTGGACAGGGGCATGGGAGGGCTCAGGGAACTTTTCACAAAGAAAGTAACATTTTAGCAACATTTTGAAGAAAGGATGTCTCCACTTGGCAAAAAAAAGATGGAAGGGTGAGCTTCACAGGCAGGAGGCCCAGCATGGGCAAAGGCAGGGAAGCATGAGACAGCATATGTGTTCGGCATCACAGGCAAAGGCCAATCTCTCCCAATCCACGTTTGAGTGAGAGTTTGAATGTTCAAATCAATGTGTAAGAAAAGCAATGACTGCCAGATCTCGCAGGAGTCATAAAAAATTATTTCTTTAGAATGTTCTGGCAACAAAAAGCCAATTAAAGCCCCAGGAGTCAGTGACTGAGCATACAAAACCCAAATCCTTCTGAGGCCGTATCTCCTCTCCTCTAGTTCTTTCTCCTCATTGATCGTATTTAATTGGAAAAAGTGGCCATGGGTAAACCGACTGTGGGAGCATGGATCTCACCTAAAATGGACCCCATAATAATTATTGACTGTACCTCCTATAATAAGCCATATAATTTATCGCTCCAGCTTCGCTTCCTGGGCCTCATATCAATACCACTCACGTGCAGTAGTAGTGGGGGAATAAGTGTCAAGCAGTGAGCACAGACTTATTTAACACTTTATCCCTTAAATTCACTCTCTTTGTGGTATATTAGCCACAATCAGGGGCCCGTATAGCCCCTAGTCGGGAGAAAAATGGCATAGGATAGAGGAGGGAGGCAAAGCCTTGGTGGCAGGCTGACCTGTCTTTGATTACTGTTTTTGCCATGTATTAACAGTCTATGACTGTTTTCCCACCCCGAAAATATGAGTACTATCTTTTAGTGTTGCTGAATAAATCAAAATCAGTAGTGTATGTAAAGAGTACGACTCAAGACTTAGTATAGTAAGTGTCTGATATATGCTTGTTTCCTAACTACATTTTCTGTCATTCATGGCACAGGATCACCAGTGGTCCCTGTTGAGGGCTTACTCCATGTTCTGCTCTGAGCTGGGGATGGTGGAGGATACACAGGATGGAAAAGATGTGTCTTTGACTATAGGGGGTCTGGGGTCTGGCGGACGGTACAAGTTTTACAGACATGATAGAACTAGAGAGAGGACAGTTTTCAATGAAATCTGGCTTCTGAGTGCTGAAGGAATTCAAAGGATGCATGGTGGAAGGCTTGCATAAGGAGTTGAGGCTTACAGAATCACTAGGATTTAAGGTGGTGGACAGTTAGGGAAGGAGAACATGATGAGCGAAGATCCCAAGTTGAGAACGGTCTTCAGACGATTAAGAAAACTTAACTATGAAACCTGTTAATATTCAAGCTTTAGTCCTCAAACTGGTAACAGAGTGGGCTCCAGAAAATTCTAGGAAGGCACAGGATTTGAAAACAGAAACTTATGATTCCTCAGACATCAAAGTGGGGTTTTGTTGGTGGTTGAAACTCTCCTGATTGTAGATCTATATGCGTGGCTCTCTAAGATGGTACAATTCACCTTTGCATCCTCACACGAACATTAGTCATTTTAATGAAGCAAAACCTAAGGATGCTCCCTGTCAACATTTCAAAGTGATGCTCCAGCCCACACTGGGGAAAGGAAAGCTGCCCCCAGGCTACTAATCACTTCAGTCTTTCTTAATGTCCCCAAAGACCAGTCCATATTTAGAAAAACTATGCCTGGGATTTCATGACACAGTATACATGAAAACTGCTCAGATCAATCGTTTATCTTCTTTCATGGCTTTGCACGACTTCAAGAAGAATGCATGTTGGGAGAGAGAAGCCATCAAGAGCTCCTGTGGTTTGGGTTTTGCTGAATGTGATGCCTAGTGAGAAACCGCTCTGGGAAGATGAAAAGACTAATAGATATGGGACACAGGCAGTAAGATACCATTAAGTCACAATCAGTTTATGCAGAATGGCTGCCAAGTCCAAACAAGAACCATTACCTGTTGCTCTACCCTCTGGGGTCTTTGCATAGACCCATGCCAGCTACATCTAGGTCTACATTTTTGTTTGTTTGTTTTTTGTTTATTGAGCAGCTGCTATATACAAGTCCGTCTCCTGGGGAAGCAAAGATACAAAGGCAAGGTTCCTGACAAAGGCAAGGTTCCTGATTTAATAAACTAAGAATCGTAGTTTATTAAATCACAACATATATCCTCCATCGATTCACTTGGATAATAGGTTTCAGTATTAAATGATTTGAAAACAGAGTTGAATCCACGGACCCTCCATATGCACTGTGATATCTCAGTACGATGACAGCTTCTCCCTTTTTTTACTTTCCCACCTGGCCAACTCCCAGTTAGTCAGTCACCCTTCAAGGAGGAGCTCCAAGGTTTCTCTTGGCTTGGGTAGATGAGAAAAGTCTTATTTATTCCCTCTTTTATGTCACTGCCTTGCTGAGTACGTATTATACTTCTCTTGTAGCCTTAATCACTCCATAGCAATAAACTGTAAATTGTTTCACTGATGCTTCTGCCTTTTTTTAAAACTAGATTTGAGCTCCTTGAGTACTAGTCTTTGAATTTTTCATTTCTGCACCCGGCATCTAGTTCAGTGCCTGACTTGACACACACTTGTTACCTGAGTATGATGAATAATGAGGTTGCTATTATATTTATGCTCCTCTGCATGGAAACATGTATTCAGTCCATTCTTCCAACTCAATTCCCACTCTTTATTCAGGTCCAGCTTAAGACTCATTGTTTAGATAATATCCTGACCTAACCCACCCATTCTGGCATTTTCCCAGAATTCCTGGGGAGATATAAGGAAAGACAGCATGTGGACCAAATCATTCCATGTAGGTCTAGGTGTCTGCATGTGTCTGCAGAATCTGTCCTTTGCTGTTCCACGTATATCTATTCTGTCTCTTCAAGACAATGTTCTCATTACTACAAGACCTAATATTGTTGTTATTGTTATTCTTTTACCCAACAAACCCATGTTGTAAACTTTAGTTTGTTTGTTTGGGTGGGTTTTTTTGCTTGTTTGTATGTCACACCATATTTGATAAGACTTCCTTTTTCTGCCTAGCCCTGATAAGCTTGGATAACCAAGATTACTACTCTGGGTTAGTAAAGTCCCAGCCCAAACAAAGAAAATTAACATTCCTTTTAGACTGTGACACTGTTTCATTAGTAAATGCATGAATTATTTCTGTAGTTGAAATACCAAAAAAAGGACTTAGAAAGCCCAATTTTATAGGACTCTAAAAGTATGTAGTTAGAGACGCAACCACAGCCTAGAAAAAAGATTAGTAATCCTGAGTAACAGTGATTGTTTGTGTAATCATGAGAAACAATAATCATGAGTAGCACAACTGCCTGTCAACAACGTGTCAGGAACTTCTTTTCTTGTCTCAGCTCCTGCCACTTACTATGTGACCTTAGGAAAATCACAGGATCGCTCCACGTCTCAGTTTCCCATATATATAAAATAGGGACAGTACCCACTTCTTTCAAGGGGGGATTACACAGACTTATAGGATACAACGAGATTACGAAGAAGATCCTTACTAAAGTGCCTGGTGCGTTTTTCTGGAACATGGTCCTGCCCAGAAACTGGCAGGTAGCTGTTACTATGTTTCAGACTCCCTTCAGTCCACTGTCTTTTCAACTTTCTTACTGCAAAACAACCCATGGCATTTCAGAGTATGGAACACTTGATTTTAAGGAAGAAATTTAATAGGATTGCACGGCCAGGAGAGGGAGGAATCAAGGCAGGTGAACTGGTTTACATAAATCTTGTAGAATTTAATTGGAAGCAGTGGTGTTTTCTATGGCTGGGAGACAGAAGAACAGAGGCAGTTCATTACATTGATGTGTCAGTCGTGATCAGGTGAGATTGAGAACCGGAGAAAGGGCCAGCAGAGACTGATGATCCATTACTTAGACTTAAGTAAATCAGTTAGTTGTTGATGAAGGCTCCTGAGAAATCTACACTGTGCTATGTTCATAAGCAGGGTTACTGGAGCTGCTAAGGTGAGTTTGGAGTGTTTCTCCCAGTGAAATGTGATATTCCAGATCTCTCTTGGGCTCACACTGAGAGAGAAAAGAGGAAATAAAAAAGCCAACAAATTAATTCTCCACCAACCCAGGTTTGTGGGAGCCTTTGGGGGAAGAAGCCAGAGTCTCCTTGGTTGGTTTATTCCAAGTCTCCTGGCTCCATCGTAAATGGAATTTACAGTTGGTTCTAAGAAGTGATGAAACCCCCGCCCCACCGCCTCCATTCATTTTTCTCTCCGGAGGCGATCGGCAGGCACCACATCACTGTTTTAACATTTGATGTTGGATTGCTTTCAATCATCTCATGGCCTATGAATTGCCTGGGTTAGAAGCTGTGGGCAACACTGGTGAACGGCTTATATTAGGAGCGAAGACATGAGAAAAACCCTTTCTTACGTGCTGTGTGTTGGAACACTAGGCCATGACTTTGTGCAATTCCAAAAGGAGAATATGATATAGTGACATGTCGATATGCACATACCCTTGTTATCCTGACTCTGAATCTCCTGGGGTGACCCATCCCATGGGGAATGAAGATTTCTGCCCCCAGCTTGGCTTGCTATTCAATTTCCAGGCTGTGTCACTTCAAAATTTTAAGAGTTGGCTTTAATTTCATTTTGTGGGAACATGCCTCTAGTACATTAAATATCTTTAGAGTCTTATTAATCTATGAAAATCTTTAGACATATATACCAATTTTAAAATGTAGCTAACTTCACCCACATCTGTGTCTTTAGGAATCATCAGTTACAAGTTATCCAACAGGTCTGAGAACACAGAAGTCTTTTCTTAGACCGTACATCTTCAGAGCAGACGTGTACTATATTTATACAATGAAGCAGTTGTCTGACTAGCTATATAACAACTCAGGTGTTTTTAAATAAGTAGAAAAAATGTAGCACGGAAACTTAATTCTGCTCCTGGAGCAGGTTGATAAATCTAGCCAAACATCTTTATTTTTTTACAGTACATTAAGGGAACATTTTTATTTAGTGGAGTCATAGATCTTCACATTCCTGGGAAGTGTGTTCTTACATCGCGTTTTTGTCTTCAGAATTACCTTAGGAAGACAACCATTCACTGGGAGTCCTACTGATGTTATTCGGCGGGGGAGGAAACTCTGCTCAAACTTGATGTGAATTAATTGGACACTACAGGACGGTATCTTTATGCCCCTCACCACCAAAGGCTTTGTCTGCAGAGGAGTTTTGCTTTCAAAAGGATGGACAAGAATTTTAAAACTGGATGATGAATACACGGTTTGCCAAACTATTCTCTCAACTTTTGTTGTACTTTGAAATTTTCCTTAATAACTAGTTCTTTAAAAGGAACTGGCAACACAAGGGAGAAAGGATATCTATGGGGAAACTATTAAAATTCATTTCCCATAGGATACATTAGCACTCCCTGTGTCCTAGACTCTGAGCTAAGGACTATAGGGTGGAAACAAGAAACTGTCCTCAAAGAAACTCATCCCCTGGTTAAAGTGATTGATGTCTGCTATGGACTGAATGTTTGCAACCACCCCTCAACCCCCCCGAAAGTTCATATGTTGAAATCTAAATCCCCAATATGACAGTATTTGGAAGTAGAGCCTTTGGGAGGTAATTAGGTCATGAGGGTGGAACCCTCATGATTGGGATTAGTGTCCGTATAACAAAAGTCACAAGAAAGATGCTCTCTCTCTCTCTCTCTCCCCACATCATGTGAAGATACAATGAAAAAATAGCTGTCTGCAACCCAGGAAGAGAGCTCTCAACAGACATCAAATCTGCTGGTACCTTGATCTTGGACATCCCAGCCTCCAGAACTGTGAGAAATAAATGTCTGTTGTTTAAGCCACCCTGTCTACGGTATTCCGTGATAGCAGCCTGAACTGAGACACTACTTTAACTATAGTTCTGGAGCTGTGATGGGCTAGATGGTGCAACAGTGTAACTGCTCTGGGAGCAAAGTTGAAGGGGCAATTTATTTCAACTATGGGACTCTGGGAAAATTTCCTAGAGAAGGTAACAACTGAATGGATATTAAAAGAGGATCATGGATTTAAAACTCCAAGGAAGGTATACACAAAATAGTACAGATATGGATTAAGAAGGATGGAGCTATATATAGGGAGTATTCCATGTTCCCAGCCTCTCAAAAAGGGGTCTGGAGTAATTTCAGGGCTAGTTATTAGTAGGATTCAGAGGGAAATGAGGCTAGAAAGCTGAGTTAAAGGCACATTATGTCCAGAGCATTAAATCTCAGAATGAGGCATAAGTAATTTAACTTGGAGAATTAGAAACTCATTCAAGGGATAGGGTAAAGGGAGTATAATGCTCCCAATCTGGTTTTAAAAGAATAATGTTGTTAGCAATGTGAAGGACTTCAGAGTTTAAACTGAATTTTAGCCAGAAGTTAGCTCATTAGCCAGAGCGCCTTCAGCGATTTCAGAGCAAGGAAGTGAGCCTGCGTGAAGTTGGGTGATGGTGGTTCAGAGATGGTGCGCTGCATACAGGACACAGAGAAAGATTTAGACAAAACTCAGCACACTAATTGGACGGGATGATGTACAGACTGTTGCTATATCGCTAGCTACCAGACTCCCAAATTCTTCCCCCTCTGCCTTTGATGTAAAAGGATTTTCTTGCTCTGCCCAATAGCTCAATTAGAGGGTGAAAGAAGGGACAGAAAAGGTCAGAGAGAAAGAGAGAAATAGAAGGAATGAATGTCATGTGGGATGAGGTGAGGGGGATTCCAGAAAGAAGGAACCACTGATGGTCAGAACAGGGACAGCCCATTCAAGGCCACCACTGAGGAACATACAGAGTTGAAGGGACCAGGGACAGATCTTGTTGCCATAGCAACACAGCCTCTTCTTTCCAGCCAACTCTCTATTTAGGTACCATAGCTCATGCAGTCTGAGGGTCACCCAGGTCCACAAGTTCTTCCTGAGCCTCACCTTATGGGCGCATTTCACTGCATATTGACTACAGTTCAAGGAAGTGGTCAGTCAGGGCTAGGATCTGAGTCAAAGACAGTTGCTAACACCAAAATGGCACTTCAAAGTGAAGTGGGTGCTTTCAGAGTCATTGGTTCTTTATCCTTATTGATATCCCTGAGATTTTTCCAGCATTTTACAGATGATGAAACTGAGACATCTAGCTGGAATTTGATCCAGGCCTGACTCAGGTGCATGGTCATGTGCAGTACTGTGACATTCGTCCGCACGCATAGGCCTTGAACCCCAAGCCTTCATGTCTTTCAATCGTTTATTTATCCCTTTGGTAAACATACGTTGAATGCCAACTAAATGTCAGGCACTGTGCTGGACACTGGGGGGAACAGTGTATAAATACAGACACAACTTCGGCTCTCATGGAAATTACAGTCTGGTGAGAGAGAGAGAGATTTCTCAAATAATAAATAATACCAAGAAAGAATGAGACCAGCACTCAGTGGAAACACTCACCCGTTAGACTTTATAATGACCTAGAGATATTTACTAAGCACCCACTCTGTGCCAAACCCTCTACTAAACCCTGAAGATACAGAGAGATTACAATGTGTGCCCTCCAAGAACTTGCTGTCTAGCACAAGAAGGAGCCTTGTAAACATAGCCATGTAGCGTGACGGATGCCAACATCGTGAGGCCCCGGCAGAGCAAGTAGCTGTTTGGAGACAGAGATCTAGGATCAGAGAAAGTTTTCAGAAGCTGTGCCTCTGAAATTACTTGCAAAGAAAGAGTACAGATTCCTCAGGTGCACGTAGAAATGTGCCATCAATACGGTACACAGAGTCAGGGTCTAGGATGACAGATCTTGAAAATAAAGTCTCTGAGCTTACAGCTCTATTGCAGCATGTTGGTGGAAGTTTACAGTTATTTATTTTTTTTACTGTGGCTTAGGGTTAATTCCCACTGCCACAGACCAGCTGTGTGTTTCTAAACCAGTGTGTACCAATAAATACTCGAATCAAAAAAAAAAAATGTTGTGATTACAAGAAAAAGAATCTCTCTATTCAGACCAGAAAGGAATATTCAAATTTGAAAACTGATTTTTCATCTTAATGCATGAAGGGGAGAAATTCAGCACCATGTCTCTCACTGTCTCCTGGTGGCTAACAGGAAGCCCTAAGTCTGACTGTATATGACCGAGTTCCTCAGATTTGGAGCTGGGACACCCAGTCACGCTGTGCAGTGAGAGGCAAGTCCAAGAACTCCTCCATGGTTGGAAAGATTTCATTTCAACCAAAGAAGCTAGGGGTCGACGGCCTCTCAAATGAAAGAGATAAGGCGAACAGAGGGTTCTTGTCAGAAACAAATGTTATGTCTTTCCCTCCTGAACAGCTTACAGATATTATCAGTAGGAGTCTAGTTGGGCCTAAAACAAGTCCCTGAGAAGTAATATTAACCAGACGCTTGGCAGATAGTTTATTTATCTCCCCCTAAATTCAATAAAGAGAGCCATATATACATAAGGGAAAATAATGCAAGTGTCAGTCGTTTATCACTAGATAGAAAGCCATTGTCGCCCTTATCTCTTCAATGATGTTCTATTTCCACTGGTAATGAGTTACAGGGTCGCCACATCCCTGTGGCAGTGGAGCCAAGCTAGGTGCTGCAGCTCAGACCCTGTGTCCTGGAGACCCAGTGGCAGATTCCTGTGGGCAGCCCAAGGCCAAGGACTGGTATTCCGCTTGGGATAAAAAGACATTACTTCTAAGAAACATTTATTCCTATCTTTTAGGTGCTTCTGAGGGAGGTGTGGTTAAGGGCTTATTAGTGAGGCAGCATTTTATTCATTATTTCCAGAGTTCCCATCTTCCTTCTGCCCGTTTACTAAAGGAACATGTTCACCGTGGCTTCAGAGAAATGGGTAGTTATAGCAAAATGTAGAATTTATGAGAGTAGGAGGTTTAGGAATCAAAATGGTGGCTCATTTGTTTGACCATGGTGTTCATTTTATTGGTGATGCTGCTGCTGATAGGAGACAGTGTTTACTGCATACTTACCACATTCCGGGCATCATTTAAAGCACATTACATAGGCTATTTTAGCTGGTTCTTCCCATAGACTTATGTGCGGGTCCTATTTTTAATTTTTATTTTACCAAGGAGGAAACTAAAAGCCTGAGAGGATGAGCACCTTGCCCATTGTCACAGAGCCAGTCAACAGTGAGAGGAGACTTGAATCTAAGGGCCTGAATCCAATGCCTTTCTGGCGAGTTGAGTTGGACAAACCTAGGACCTACCTTCTGGTTGGCATACATGAGGAAGTGAGGCCCAAACCATTGGCTGGCATCTTGAACAGCAGAGCAAAGCACGTGGACTTCTTAGGGCTAGTGGAACCAGTAACAATTTCAAGAGCGAAGGTGACATGACCAGGTGTGAATCTTAGGAATCCCAATCTCTGACAGCACTGCAGGAAATGGACACGAGTGAAACTACGGAGTCCATGAGGTAGGGAGGCCACTGAGTAGTAGGTAGTAGCTAAAGAAGCCATGGCCATGAAGACGGTCAGGAGGGATATCCCAAGGGACTAATTAATGGGATGTTCTGATACCATGCATGAAGTGTCCATGTCACAAGGCCAAGCTCTGGATCCCCTATCTTAGTAACATCTTTCATTAGCCTACTAAGGAAGTGTGTCCTGAATGCTTTGTTGAGATATTTGGGTCCCGTCTCAATCCTTTCTCATATTTCCAGGAAAGAGGCGCACCACCTTGAAGCATCAGTATCACGGATGGAATAGACACAAATTGGGCTATGTGCCTGGTATCTCTGCTGGGAGTTGTCCTGCCCCATACCCTGGGTCCATCTGGCAACAGGGTGGGGCCCTGGCTGAGAAGAATTAAACCACAGGCGGTATCAGACCCAAAGAGGGCTAAAGTCTCTTCCCTAGGAATATAGAATAGCTAATAAGAGACCCCAGCTTCAGTCTGCCTGGTCTCCAGAACAGACATGTAGGTGAGCGTTTTTAGTCATGTGAACTGGAAAAAAAGACCTCAGCAACAAAGAGGGATGGACTAGATACAGAGGCACAAAGAAATGGAGAGAGTTCTGATGACATGTTTAGATTCAAATCTAATCCCAATGTTGGATCCTTCCCTGCCTTGAAAATCATGATATAACCCACAGACTTATAATACAAACTTCCCTCTCCCCAGTTCTTCTAGTTAAAGCTGATTTGGGTTGCTTGGAACCAGAAACCCCTAACTAAGAAGACCCCAGTGTCTAACTTTTTCTATTGGGCCACTGAGATCTTCATGATCTTCTTCTCCCCAGCTCCTTCCCCAGGGCCTCACCAACTAATCACCTCCCAGAAAATGAAACGGGAGCAATACTAGAAAGTATGTCCTCTGGGGCATATTATGTTCTATAGACAAAGTTAAAGGGACTGCTCAATTATTGAGAAACTACTATACTCAGGTATGGTACTAAATACAAATACGAGGTCTCAATTACATGTTTGACAAGCTTTATGAGGGATAACTAGAAAGCATGAGTGGGTTACTTGTGCTTTGTGGACTAACCTATGAATACTCAGTCCCTCTCAATAAAAGCTATGACTGCATTAAGTTCAGACCATCAAAGAAAAAGTGCCCCCCCCGCCCACCTCAGGGCCATGCCATTTTAGCTGTGCCTACTGGACACTGCTGGCTGAACTGATGACCCTCCCCAGACCAGACAAGTAGAATCCAGCACTTCGTGGGGACCCTGAGACTGCCAGGATGCAACACATCTCACCACCACTGGCAGCTTCTTTATTCCCCTGTCTAGAGTGCTGGGAATGTAACTCCTCCTCACTGATGAACTAGGAACCCGCTTCCTTACAGCCCTCTGCGTGGTGGGAGGTGTTATTAAATTTTGCTTTGATTTTCGGCTAGCCATTGAGTCAGCCAGCAAAATCATCATATGTAGTTACAAACAAGGGACACTCTACAAATTGTTCTTACCACCAACACGGCCAAGCAAGCAAACTGAGAATGCACAACTTCTCGTTTGATACTGAGCTTTCATCACAGATGTTACTTGTCTTAATGTGTCAACACATAATTTCAAAGAGACCATGTCGCAGACCCCATGAAAATAATAAGGGAAAATAGAGTGTACTTTATCCTGACCCAGAGAGGAGGACCTGAGAAGTGTTCCTAATTTGGCTGTCACTTGGGCTAAGTAGAGTGATCTCTGTGTTGTTCTGGGTTCCATGCAGCATGTGTTCCAGCATCTAACTGACACTGGGAACACGGAGAGCATGGCCTTGAAGAGCTGAAGCATTTCCATGACTTAGACAGCCCCCTGGGGCCCTAAGCACTTATTTCCTCTACCCCACAATCGCAGCGGGTGCTATTCAACGTCAGAAGAAGGTGACTCCATAGTAACTTACTATATGCTCCACACTGTGCTAGGCACTTTATACAGATCATCTAGTGAGTCACAACGACCTTATGCCTTAATTCAGTATTTTACATATGAAGAAACTGAAGTGCAGAGAGATTAAATGAAACATGTTCCAAGTTTCTCAGGGGGTGTGCGTGTGACTTCAGTCTGAATGGTCTAATTCCAGAACTTACGTGCTAACCACTGCTTCCCACTGTTTGACACCCAGCCTGGAGATGGCAACATCCATGCCTGGATAAAGGAGATGAGGAAAGGGAACAAATACTCGAATATATATTATGTGCCAGACACAATACTGTGTCTTAGCTACTGTATGGACATTATTTTGCTTAATTATCAAAACAATCCCATTGGGATTGACATATACACACTACTATACACAAAATAGATAACTAATAAGAACCTACCGTATGTATTGCCCAGGGAACTCTACTCAATACTCTGTAATGACCTGTATGGGAATAGAATCTAAAAAAGAGTGGATATATCACTTTGCTGTACAGCAGAAACTAACACAACATTGTAAATCAACTATACGCCAATAAAAATTAATTAAAAAAAAACAAACCTATGAAGCTCTGAAATAACTTGGAACAGATATATTTACCTCCACGGTACGCCTCCTAACTCCCCTCTCTGCCCACATAAGAGTCTTTGCCTACCTCAAAGTCCTGAAGGTAGGCACCTATGTTTTATTATAGAAAGTCTGAGATTTACATTTACATGTAAGATCCATCTCAAATTAATTTTTGTCTTTGGAGTGAGCTAGGGGTCAAGACATTTTTTCCTCTGTGCTTATCCAGATGTTCCACAAAAACCAACTCAGTGAATATATGTGAATCTATTTCTGCACATTATTTTGTTTTACTGATCCAGTTGTCTGTCCTTGCACCAAAAAGCCTAGAGGAAAATAAAGAGATCCAGCAGCTCATAGGAATAGGACTTTCCACTCTTCAGAGCTAATACTGGCAACATTTTGGTCTATTTTCCTTTGGACACACACACACATTTTTAACATAATTCTTATGACACTGTATATATAAATGTTTATCTTGATCTCTTTTTTTAACTTAACATTAAAAAAGAGGCACATTTTCCATGTCATTAAATATCTTTTGAAAACATTATTTTTTTATGGCTGCATATGTTCCATCATTTCTGTTTAACATAATTTATTTAACCATTTTGGCATGCATTTCATTCCCACATTTTTGCTATTTATAAATAATGTTGCAATGAACATATTTGTGCATAAATATTCATACGCATTTCTGACTTTCCCCCAAGAAGAAAAATGACTGTGTCAAAGGGCATGAACTTTGCTTAGGCGGTCCATATATTCTGCCAAATTACTTTCCCTATCAATTGTATAACTTAAACTCCCTCCGGCACTTTATATAAATGCTTATTTTTCTGCATTCTTGCCAAACCTGAATATTACCGTTTCAAAATCTGTTAATTTTTTAGCTAAAATGGTTCTTTACTCATATCCTAACTTGCTTTAACTTACTTTCCAGTGAAACTGGATATTTTTGCATATTTATCTGAATTTCTTCTTCTGTGTCTTGTCTGGCTTGTATCTTTAGCCCAAGATACTGCTATTAAGAATTTAGTGGGGTTTTATTCCTTAATGTTCCCTATGTACAAGACCTCTTATAAAGTAATTTTTAAAAATTCTTTGTCAGATAAGGAGTTCTGATATTTCTTTGGTAAGTTTTCTACATACATAATTAATGTTCCTCTTGTCAGGGAGCTCATGGTAAACAGGACAGCAGATACTGCTTGCAAATGACTGCAGTGCCCACAAAGAATAATAAAATACTCTAAGGGAATTCAAAGGAACTGCTATGGGTATTCAGATAAGGAAGGGAACATTTCCAGCTAAGAGAAGCAGGGAAAACTGCAAAAGGGATGTTGCTTTGTAGCTATGCCTTAATGTATGAATTATGACCGTAGATCTTTAAGTTTCATCAGAATCACCTGAAACGCTTGTCAAGCTCAACACTGCTGGTCTGAGGTGGGGCCTGAAAATTTGCATTTCTAACATGCTCCCAGCTGATTACATGCTTCTGGCCCACACTTGGAGAAACAATGAACTAAGAAAACTTGGGAAGAAAGCATAAAGAGTGAAAGAAAAAAAGAAATTCCAAATGAGAACACAAAAATTTCACGATTCAGCAGTTACAGCCTCACTGGGTCCTAAGATAACAACCCACCCACTCACCCCCCAAAAAAAGGCAATCTGGGACTTTCCCCCTTCTTAAGTTATAAGAATCCACAGAGAGAACTGTGGATTCTCATAACTTAATTCAAACTTCTCTTTAAGTATTATATTTTACCCCAGGTTTATATGCAAGATATATCTAGTTAAAGCACATGGAAAGTAGTACGTCTCAGCCTCAGTAATTTTGGTCCACATTCAAGTTCACTCTATACTAACATTTTTTTAATCCATCCATTTTTTAGTTTTTACTTATTACAATATGTGTTACAAAACTTATTTTAAAATTAACTTTATTTTAAAAAGAATTACTGTAAATATATAACTGGTGTTATTTGCCCTAAGTTAAAAGTGACATGTAAAAATAAGATGTGAAAACAAAATCTTGCTATTAAATTTTAACTAGATGTCATTGCCAGCTGTAGATTCTGAGCCTGAAGTCTGCTTAGTCTTTGTTAAAAGGGGCTATTAGTAGAAATCAGAAAGGGGTGGAGTTACCTGATGAAATACAGGAATCCCAGTTAAATCTGAATTTCAGATAAAGAACAGGTACTTTTTAGTATAAGTATGCCCCATGTACTATTTGAGACATACTTATTCTAAAAATGTCTTTGTTGTTTATCTAAAACTCAAAGTTAACTAGATGTCCTATGTTTTTATTTGCTAAATTTGGCAACCCCACAAAGAGACTGACGATTTATACCCGCATCACATTGACCTTTTCTCCTAGCCACCTGCAGAAATATTGAAAGAAAACTGAAAACTGTCTTATGATGCATCCTGGTATTATTGAATGTAACAAGTTACCAAAGGTACCAAAAGGGAAAGA